>NW_026607024.1:0-22500 GCF_029890125.1 Rhinichthys klamathensis goyatoka
CAGATGGTGTTGCTTCTTTGCTCTAGTTTTGTCTTTATATATTTTTAGTTTTGAAAAGTATTCAGTTCTTACCTCTCTCTCTCACTACCTCTCTCTACCTCTCTCTCTCTCTCTCACTACCTCTCTCTCTCTCTCTCTCTCACTACCTCTCTCTCTCTCTCTCACTACCTCTCTCTCTCTCTCTCACTACCTCTCCCTCTCTCTCTCACTACCTCTCTCTCTCTATCTCACTACCTCTCTCTCTCTCTCTCACTACCTCTCTCTCTCTATCTCACTACCTCTCTCTCTCTCTCTCTCACCACCTCTCTCTCTCTCACTACCTCTCTCTACCTCTCTCTCTCACTCACTACCTCTCTCTCTCTACCTCTCTCACTACCTCTCTCTCTCTATCTCACTACCTCTCTCTACCTCTCTCACTACCTCTCTCTCTCTCTCTCACTACCTCTCTCTCTCTATCTCACTACCTCTCTCTCTCTCTCACTACCTCTCTCTCTCTATCTCACTACCTCTCTCTCTCTCTCTCTCACTACCTCTCTCTCTCTCTCTCACTACCTCTCTCTCTCTATCTCACTACCTCTCTCTCTCTCACTACCTCTCTCTCTCTCTCACTACCTCTCTCTCACTACCTCTCTCTCTCACTCACTACCTCTCTCTCTCTCTACCTCTCTCACTACCTCTCTCTCTCTCACTACCTCTCTCTACCTATCTCTACCTCTCTCTCTCTCTCACTACCTCTCTCTCTACCCCTCTCTCTCTACCTCTCTCTCTCTCACTACCTCTCTCTACCTCTCTCTCTCTCTACCTCTCTCTCTCTCTACCTCTCACTCTCTCTACCTCTCTCGGTTGCCTAGGTAACTTAATATCACTCCGCCGCTGTTGTAGGCTCATAGATATATACACTAGATGTCGCCTTGGGGTTCTAAGCATGCGTCAAAACCGCCGCCATCTTGGAACAGGCTCTTGTCATAGGAAGTAGCTGTAGCGCTCCTATCTCCGCCTGTACTTCGAATTCATGGATTTTCAGACTTTTCTGCTGCGTATGGATGTTCACACGAACGAAATCTGAACTAGGAAGAATGTTGTAATTTTTTTTTTCTTCTTCTCTGGACTCAACGCTAAATACATGTATGACCATTGGAACGAACCAAAAAAAGTAGTTTTTAAAGGCAGGTTAACTGTTACCGTTGACTCGCGCTAGCCTAGCACCGGCGAACTATGCAACTGGAACAACTGGATGAACATTTTGTGTAAACTGTCTCCACTGATAAATAACACCCAGGCTAACTTGGAAATGAGGCCCGATGTCCAAAATCCTGAACCCCCCCCCTTAAAGCAAACTCAATCGTCTGGTGATGTACACTATGTTGAACTTCTCCATTCATTTAGTCCGCTTAAACCCCGCCCCTTTCTTACCAACGGCCGCTATTCGCATTCAGATCCGCCTCATCAATCGACGACCGATGCAAGTCCCAGTCCTGCTATTCTCTGGGATGTACGTCACAGTATGGAAGAAAAACATCTGTTGCTACTTCCGTTACATCGCGACTTTAAACCCAGCTACTGTTGTGCGCATCACAGTTTTGGACCAATGAGATTTCACTGGAGGCGGGGCTTTCGCAACGCTGCAGAAATAAAAATTGCGCGTTCAACGACATTTCCTGTCGCTCGTCAAACGTTAGTTCCTTATTGACAGAAATAAAACTTACAAATAGACTTTTTAAACCATGATTTTGCACAAAAATCTCAGGGAATGTTAGTTTATGGTTATTAAAAATATATATTTATCATATACATTATGCAACAATACGTGTTTTTAACAGTATTATTTATATACTATAACAGTAATAAGACAATGAATTAGCTTTTATTTTTATATTTTGAGTTTTCATTTTAAATTTGGTTTAAGTTTTAGTAATTGTATGTGCTTAAGTCATTTTTTTTAATATTTATATGTAGCTTTAATATATTTTTATTTCAGTTTTAGCAATTTTAGTACTTTAGCTCACACTGATTTATTTCGGTTACTTACCAAGGCAACATTTCTAATTTTCCTTTAAGTTTTTCATCTAATATTATTATTTTATTTTATTTCAGCATTATTTTAATTACCAAAAACAACTTTTAATAGTATTCGTTTTTTTTTTTTACAATAACAATGGTTTTTAAACGTTTTTGCCACATTAAATTGCATGTGGCATCATCTTAGAAAAAAAAAAATAGCTCTTTATACATTTTATGGCATACTGATCAAATAACAAGTCAAGAAAAGGTTAAAAACCAAGCCGAGTGCATTGCATTGTTGCATACTCGGTTAAGTACTGCACATTTTGTAAAGTATTCCACACATACCAATAGAAAATGTGCACACAGTATGCATAATAAATACTGAAAGAGTATTAGTATGTTAGTATGCTAATCTGCTGTTGCTAGTAGGCGGTCCAGCTGTCGCTCATATTGCCAGAAATTGCCAACTCTCCTTGTAAATGAACGTCTTACGGACGCAAATGCTGTCAGTGTGAACGCCCTTTAAGAAAGGAATGTAAGAAAAGAGAAGAGAGAAGGCAAACTGTCATTAATCAGTTCCAGACGCCTCAGGAATCGACACACAGAGCCGCTGTTGTCCTGGAGGAATCTGTGCATCATATCACGGGCTCGTGCCCTCCGACCCCACGCGTACCCGCTCCTCAGTGTCATATGTGCATCAGCTGGAACATTTTATCAGCTCTGAGGGAAAAAAAAAATACAAAAACTCAATTTTGTACATTTTGGGAAAACATTATGAGTGGTGTGCAAGAGTTGCAGACACGATGCTATGGTGTTTATGGGTGTGTGTGGGGTTTTACACGATATTGATGTACTATAAATGGAAACGTACAGATGACAACGTTGTCAAAACGATCCCTGTTCACACGGATCCATGAAAACGACTAAAAAAGCGCTGTATTCTGCTGCCAGGCCAGTAGGTGGCGATGTCACTTTGTAAAGAAACACTATGCGCCTGTAGACTGAACATATAATACGCCGCGAGCATGATGTTACCTTTATGGAAGCTTGTTTCCACCACAGAATAAAAAAGAAAAAAGGTAATTGCGACTTTTTATCTCACAATTCTGGCTTTTTTCTCGCAATTTTGACTTTTTTTCCTCACAATTACGTGATATAAACTCGCAATTATGGGAAAAAGTCAGAATTGCGAGAAAAAAGACAGAATTGCAAGATATAAACTATAAAAAAAAGTCAGAAAAAAGAGAAAAGGCAACATTTCTATATATAAACTCACAATTGCGTGAAAAAAAAATCAGAATTGCGAGAAAAAAAGTCGCAATTACTTTTATTTAATTTAATTTATTTAATTTAATTAATTTTTTTAATTAATTTAAAAAATTTATTTAGTGGTGGAAACAAGTTTCCATATGGTTTTCACGAATTCGTGTTTTTGTAGTTTACAAGGAGACAATAACGGTATCGTTTTCAAAAACTTCAAAATATTTTTTAGAAAAAGTTTAGTTTGCCGTTTCCAAAAGTTTGCATTTTCAGGCCCCAAAACGACATTGTCGTGCCAAACGCATCAAAAAATTCAGTTTTTAGTTTTAATGCCCATTTTCATTTCCTGTTTTAATGCCCGTTCACACCAAAGACCAAAACAGAACTATCTTTTTTCCCAGTTGATGAATGATAAAACATTGTCAGCCAATCAGAATCCTGCTTTGAAGAGCTCGAACATCTAAAGCGGCGGGCGACAAAACTGCATTGTTTTGTTCGTGCATTGGTGTGGATATAGTTATTGTTATAGTTATCGTCCCCTGGAGACATCTGAAAGTTTGAACACTGATAAAATAAATTCAGTATTATTCAAAACCAAAGCAGGACAAGTTACATTTTTCAGTTAGATGTTTGTTAAAATTATGAACAATAGTAATAATGATGTTTGACTTAGCAAACACTAATGAGACAACAACTGACTATACAGTAACCTATTAATAATACCTATTATTAATAATATTACTTCGGCTGCTGAATATTAATATTATTAATAGTACAGTAGGCAGTAATATTAATGTTAATAAAAAAAAGTGGTTTTTGATAAAAAAAAGGCACAATTTTATATTGATATCTCTGAAATTTTTATAGTAGACTTTGGTATACGGTGATGGGATAAAAAATGAGATGGAAGGAAAAATTATTTTTCAATGCTTTTGCATTCGCTCGCAAAACTATTGCATTACCGTGAGAAACTTTGTGTTCATTTGATACAATTTAATGTATCATAAAGGCATTAATAATGTTACAAAATATTCTATTTCAAATAAATGAAATATAACTTTTTATTCATCAAAGAATCCTGAAAACAAATTCTGTTGAAAAACTGGGTTTCAACACTGATAATAATCATAAATGTTTCTTGATCATCAGATCATCATATTAGAGTGATTTCTGAAGGGTCATGTGACACTGAAGACTGGAGTAATGATGCTGAAAATTCAGCTTTGATCACAGGAATAAATTACACTTTACTATATATTCACTTAGAAAACAGCTATTTTTAAATTGTCATAATATTTAACAATATTCTGGGGTTTTTTTATCAAATGAATGCACCCTTGGTGAGCATAAGAGACTTCTTTTAAAAACATTTAACCGATCACAAACTTTTGAACGGCAGTGTACTGTAGTTTTTCCTCCCACCTCATATTATTTCCAATGCAATTTTTTTGTGAGCGAATGCAAAGTTTATCAGGGGAAGTTTTGTGAGAGAATGCAAAAGCACTAAAATATAGCTTCGTATTATTTCCATCACAAAAGTCCTGCAAGCGAACACAAACAAAACACAAACAAAACGTTCCCCCGTTTCTCGGGGGAACGCAGAACTTTTGCTAGAGAATGCAAAAGCATTGAAATATACATTTTCCTCCCATTTCATATTTGTTTCCCATCACCATGTCCCTTATCGGGCTCCATAGGGTCTCCTGGGCAAACCTGTTTGAAACATTTGCTGCATCCGTCCTAAATAGTTTTCGAAATTAGAAATAGTGTGTATTACAAAGTCTAATTTTTCCGGTCTAATCTGAAATGCAGATCCAACCACAACCCATTATTCGATTAGAACTACAAACACAAAAAGAAAGTGTTAAAAAAACTACAAGCATGGCAGATGTGTGAGAACAAAGGTTACGGTGTTTGAGTAATTAATAATCAGCATCTAAACTGCCAAAAAGATATTTATTCAATGTCATCCACATCATATTTCATCTGCAACCGCATTGTGAACTTTAATAACGATATGTTTGCATAATGATGCATTTAAAAGATCATGACCAAACACATGAGGAGAGTCTCCGCACGACTGGCTGCTTCTTCTCCAAAATGATATAAAAAATGTAAAATGACTGTAAAAATTTAATTTTTATCTTTTGTCAAATTTACTTAGAAAATGAATGTGGTTCAGATAACATAATATTTTGAGTGTATGTTAATTAAACCAATCTCCTTCATTGCATTAACTCAAATGTTTAATTTCAACGAACTCAAAATGGTAACTTACTTTTTCTACGTTAAACCAACAATAACTTTTTACAGTGAATGTGGAGGATTTTAACAGTGATGAGATGATTGACAGGCAGTTTAAACGTTGAAATTATGAATCAAAACACAAAATTATTATCTACACACTCAAAAGTATTTTACTTTTTCTCCACAAAAACACTACGTACTTTTAGGGCATAAGTAGGCGAACTGGGGCGCAGATCTCTCCTGAAACTTGAGACTGTTTGAGATTACTGAGGTCTTCTTTAAGGATGAGAATATCATGTATGAAGAATTACGAGATATTTTTTCATGACAAAAAAGTTTTCGCTCTATTTTTCTGAATTAACGAGTTAATTATCTCAGAATTATGAGATATTTTTTCATGAATTTTTTTTTCGCTCTGTTTTTCTGAATTAACGAGTTAATATCTCAGAATTATGAGATATATTTTTCTTGAAAAACATTTTTTTCACTCTGTTTTATGAATTAATGAGTTACTCATAATTTTGAGATAATAAGTCATTAAATCAGAAAAAAAAGAGCGAAAACTTTTTTTCTTGAAAAAATATCTTGTAATTCTGAGATAATTAACTCGTTAATTCAGAAAAACAAAGATATTTTTTCATGAAAAAAAAGTTTTCGCTCTGTTTTTCTGAATTAACGAGTTAATATCTCAGAATTATGATACATTTTTCTTGAAAAACATTTTTTCACTCTGTTTTATGAATTAATGAGTTACTCATAATTTTGAGATAATTAACTCGTTAATTCAGAAAAAAAAGAGCGAAAACTTTTTTTCTTGAAAAAATATCTCGTAATTCTGAGATAATTAACTCATTAATTCAGAAAAACAGAGTAGATTTTTTTCCTCAAGTGAATACAATACGCTTCCGTATGAATCTGTAATAAGTCATAATTTGTAGATAATATTCAGCAGGTACCTGTATCATCATCATCGGCAGCATGGCTGGTGTGTTAGGAATATGATTAATACGCATGAAGCACAATATTTTGCTAACCTAATTAGGACAGAGAGCCCTCTCTAGTGCTCAATTAAACCTCATTTATATAATTGGCCGTGCATTTGAATGGTATTGTGCCTTTACTCAAACGTTGACTCGGGACAGGCTCTGGTCTGTGCACAGAGAAGATGTTCCCCTTCTCCTGTGATTAGACAGCCTACAAATCAGATGTCACATTCGCTGGCGGTGCACTTCTCCTCGGCGGCGGCGCTGGAGGAGATGAAACGCACTTGATGGAAGATGAATGCTGATTTGTGTTCTTCTCCTGCGCGAGGTGCCACTTTGAAGGGATTACGCGTGAAGATTAGGTTCTTCCCTCGTGTCGCAGCGTCGAGCTTCTGCCACATGCATTCAAGCCTCTGGCGATGCCTAGACACAACAGAGAACTGTCAAAGCGGGAAATATGCAAGCGCTGCAGGAAAACACACACTTTCTGTGTTTAACAGGCCACAGAATAAAGCATCTTTAAAACGTCTTCGAGACGCATCGACTCGCTTGCTGAATAAAAGTAAGAAAAAACTATACTTACCGACCCCAAACTTTCGAATGGTAGTGTATATGGGAAGCGTTCTTATCCATTTTATTTTGGGAACGATTACACCATAATGATGTACTATAAATGGAAACGTACAGATGGCAACGTTGTCAAAACGATCCCTGTTCACACGGATCCATGAAAACGACTAAAAAAGCGCTGTATTCTGCTGCCAGGCCAGTAGGTGGCGATGTCACTTTGTAAAGAAACACTATGCGCCTGTAGACTGAACATATAATACGCGTGCGCATGATGTTACCTTTATGGAAGCTTGTTTCCACCACAGAATAAAAAATAAAAAAGGTAATTGCGACTTTTTATCTCACAATTATGGCGTTTTTCTCGCAATTCTGACTTTTTTTCCTCACAATTACGTGATATAAACTCACAATTATGGGAAAAAGTCAGAATTGCGAGAAAAAAGACAGAATTGCAAGATATATACTATAAAAAAAGTCAGAAAAAAGAGAAAAAAGGCAACATTTCTATATATAAACGCACAATTGCGTGAAAAAAAATTCAGAATTGCGAGAAAAAAAGTCGCAATTACTTTTATTTAAAGTAATCATTTTTTTTTTATTAATTTACATTTTTTGTTTAGTGGTGGAAACAAGTTTCCATACGGTTTTCTCAAATTCGTGTTTTTAACGGTAACGGTATCGTTTTCAAAAACTTGTTTAAAAAAAAAAAGTTTAGTTTGCCGTTTCCAAAAGTTTGCATTTTCAGGCCCCAAAACGCCGCTGTCGTGCCAAAACGCATTATGTTTTTAGTTTTAATGCCCATTTTCATTTCCTGTTTTAATGCCCGTTCACACCAAAGACCAAAGCGATAAAGATTTTTTTTTAAATCAAGATTAGCAGAGTCCACAACACACCTTCAACGATAACAACACTGTTGGAATATATAGTGGGAATCACTTTCAGAACTATCTTTATTCCCAGTTGATGAATGATAAAACATTGTCAGCCAATCAGAATCCTGCTTTGAAGAGCTCGAGCATCTAAAGCGGCAGGCGACAAAACTGCATTGTTAAGCGTTCTTATCCATTTATTTTGTTTTCCTAACTAAGTTGCATTTTATTATGTGTATTTTGTATCTTTTCCCCCTGCTTCACACAAGTTGAAACCACTGATTTTGGACAAATGTGTGAGGCGATGAAAACAACAATTGAAATGAATTTAATGAAACAGCAACATGACATGAGCAACAAAACAAGTCACTTAAAGTGGTGGTTGATTATGATTTCACTTTTCTAGCTGTAGTTAGTGTGTAAAGTTGCTGTTTGAGCGTAAACAACATCTGCAAAGTTACAACGCTCAAAGTTCACAGCAAAGGGAGATATTTGCTTTTAAAGAAATCGTTTTTTAAGGACTACAACAAACAAGCTTCCTCCCGGGTTAGTGACATCACTAACCCTAAAATTTACATAAACCCCGCCCCCGGGAACACCCAGTCCATGTTGAGAAGAGGAAGAGCTGTTGTAGTCGAGCACATTTGTGAGTCAGCTCAAACTGTAGCATCCGTCTTTACACATGCAATAGAAAGTCACTCTGTGCATCTCACAACAGTTCCTATACGAGCGATTTATAGATTATCCTGACAGAATATGCTAATTGAAGATAGTTAACTCCACATCAGCAACATAAATTCTTCAACTAACCATTCAGAGACGTCCTGTTGCTTCTACATGTTGTCACTTCTTCTTAGTCTCTCCATCTTTGTCTGACTCCAGTTTAAACATAAAAGGCAGAACAGTAATGAGGTTACTGAGGTAATCGGAGCTGCTCACACACACACTCTTGAAGCTCCGCCCACTGTGCCGGGAGCTGCAGCTCATTTGCATTTAAAGGGACAGACACAAAACGGTGCGTTTTTTCTCACCCTCAAAAAGTGACAATTTTAACATGCTATATAGAAATATCTGTGGGGTATTTTGAGCTAAAACTTCACATACACACTCTGGGGACATTAGAGACTTATTTTACATCTTGTGAAAAGGGCATTATACCAACCTTTAATGATCTATACGGACATACAGACCGCATCACGTCTGTAATTCAATTCACATTTCAGAGTCATTTGTTAATACAAAGAAATTACTCATATAGAAAATATGATTCTCACTATATATCAATCTCAAAGTGCTTCTTACACTTAAAATATAAAAAATAATATATGAAATATATGCAAGCGCTGCAGGAAAACACACGCTTTCTGTGTTTAAAATCAAGGCGATATTGATCGAGTCGTCATGTTCAATACTTTGCATGAATGCAACAGAACTTGAGATTTGTTTGCTTTAATAGAGAAGCGCATGTACAGTAGATCACACTGGTAAAGTGCAGTTTTGTTTAATAGAGAAGCGCATGTACAGTAGATCACACTGGTAAAGTGCAGTTTTGTTTAATAGAGAAGCACATGTACAGTAGATCACACTGGTAAAGTGCAGATTTGCTTTAATAGAGAAGCGCATGTACAGTAGATCACACTGGTAAAGTGCAGTTTTGTTTAATAGAGAAGCACATGTACAGTAGATCACACTGGTAAAGTGCAGATTTGCTTTAATAGAGAAGCGCATGTACAGTAGATCACACTGGTAAAGTGCAGTTTTGTTTAATAGAGAAGCGCATGTACAGTAGATCACACTGGTAAAGTGCAGTTTTGTTTAATAGAGAAGCACATGTACAGTAGATTCACACTGGTAAAGTGCAGTTTTGTTTAATAGAGAAGCGCATGTACAGTAGATCACACTGGTAAAGTGCAGTTTTGTTTAATAGAGAAGCACATGTACAGTAGATTCACACTGGTAAAGTGCAGTTTTGTTTAATAGAGAAGCGCATGTACAGTAGATCACACTGGTAAAGTGCAGTTTTGTTTAATAGAGAAGCGCATGTACAGTAGATCACACTGGTAAAGTGCAGTTTTGTTTAATAGAGAAGCGCATGTACAGTAGATCACACTGGTAAAGTGCAGTTTTGTTTAATAGAGAAGCACATGTACAGTAGATTCACACTGGTAAAGTGCAGTTTTGTTTAATAGAGAAGCGCATGTACAGTAGATCACACTGGTAAAGTGCAGTTTTGTTTAATAGAGAAGCACATGTACAGTAGATCACACTGGTAAAGTGCAGTTTTGTTTAATAGAGAAGCACATGTACAGTAGATCACACTGGTAAAGTGCAGTTTTGTTTAATAGAGAAGCACATGTACAGTAGATTCACACTGGTAAAGTGCAGTTTTGTTTAATAGAGAAGCGCATGTACAGTAGATCACACTGGTAAAGTGCAGTTTTGTTTAATAGAGAAGCGCATGTACAGTAGATCACACTGGTAAAGTGCAGTTTTGTTTAATAGAGAAGCGCATGTACAGTAGATCACACTGGTAAAGTGCAGTTTTGTTTAATAGAGAAGCGCATGTACAGTAGATCACACTGGTAAAGTGCAGTTTTGTTTAATAGAGAAGCACATGTACAGTAGATCACACTGGTAAAGTGCAGATTTGCTTTAATAGAGAAGCGCATGTACAGTAGATCACACTGGTAAAGTGCAGTTTTGTTTAATAGAGAAGCACATGTACAGTAGATCACACTGGTAAAGTGCAGTTTTGTTTAATAGAGAAGCGCATGTACAGTAGATCACACTGGTAAAGTGCAGTTTTGTTTAATAGAGAAGCACATGTACAGTAGATCACACTGGTAAAGTGCAGTTTTGTTTAATAGAGAAGCACATGTACAGTAGATTCACACTGGTAAAGTGCAGTTTTGTTTAATAGAGAAGCGCATGTACAGTAGATCACACTGGTAAAGTGCAGATTTGCTTTAATAGAGAAGCGCATGTACAGTAGATCACACTGGTAAAGTGCAGTTTTGTTTAATAGAGAAGCGCATGTACAGTAGATCACACTGGTAAAGTGCAGTTTTGTTTAATAGAGAAGCACATGTACAGTAGATTCACACTGGTAAAGTGCAGTTTTGTTTAATAGAGAAGCGCATGTACAGTAGATCACACTGGTAAAGTGCAGTTTTGTTTAATAGAGAAGCACATGTACAGTAGATCACACTGGTAAAGTGCAGTTTTGTTTAATAGAGAAGCGCATGTACAGTAGATCACACTGGTAAAGTGCAGTTTTGTTTAATAGAGAAGCGCATGTACAGTAGATCACACTGGTAAAGTGCAGTTTTGTTTAATAGAGAAGCACATGTACAGTAGATCACACTGGTAAAGTGCAGTTTTGTTTAATAGAGAAGCGCATGTACAGTAGATCACACTGGTAAAGTGCAGTTTTGTTTAATAGAGAAGCGCATGTACAGTAGATCACACTGGTAAAGTGCAGTTTTGTTTAATAGAGAAGCGCATGTACAGTAGATCACACTGGTAAAGTGCAGTTTTGTTTAATAGAGAAGCACATGTACAGTAGATCACACTGGTAAAGTGCAGTTTTGTTTAATAGAGAAGCGCATGTACAGTAGATCACACTGGTAAAGTGCAGTTTTGTTTAATAGAGAAGCGCATGTACAGTAGATCACACTGGTAAAGTGCAGTTTTGTTTAATAGAGAAGCACATGTACAGTAGATCACACTGGTAAAGTGCAGTTTTGTTTAATAGAGAAGCGCATGTACAGTAGATCACACTGGTAAAGTGCAGTTTTGTTTAATAGAGAAGCACATGTACAGTAGATCACACTGGTAAAGTGCAGTTTTGTTTAATAGAGAAGCGCATGTACAGTAGATCACACTGGTAAAGTGCAGTTTTGTTTAATAGAGAAGCACATGTACAGTAGATCACACTGGTAAAGTGCAGTTTTGTTTAATAGAGAAGCACATGTACAGTAGATCACACTGGTAAAGTGCAGTTTTGTTTAATAGAGAAGCGCATGTACAGTAGATCACACTGGTAAAGTGCAGTTTTGTTTAATAGAGAAGCACATGTACAGTAGATCACACTGGTAAAGTGCAGTTTTGTTTAATAGAGAAGCGCATGTACAGTAGATCACACTGGTAAAGTGCAGTTTTGTTTAATAGAGAAGCGCATGTACAGTAGATCACACTGGTAAAGTGCAGTTTTGTTTAATAGAGAAGCACATGTACAGTAGATCACACTGGTAAAGTGCAGTTTTGTTTAATAGAGAAGCGCATGTACAGTAGATCACACTGGTAAAGTGCAGTTTTGTTTAATAGAGAAGCACATGTACAGTAGATCACACTGGTAAAGTGCAGTTTTGTTTAATAGAGAAGCACATGTACAGTAGATCACACTGGTAAAGTGCAGTTTTGTTTAATAGAGAAGCACATGTACAGTAGATCACACTGGTAAAGTGCAGTTTTGTTTAATAGAGAAGCACATGTACAGTAGATCACACTGGTAAAGTGCAGTTTTGTTTAATAGAGAAGCGCATGTACAGTAGATCACACTTGTAAAGTGCAGTTTTGTTTAATAGAGAAGCACATGTACAGTAGATCACACTGGTAAAGTGCAGTTTTGTTTAATAGAGAAGCACATGTACAGTAGATCACACTGGTAAAGTGCAGTTTTGTTTAATAGAGAAGCACATGTACAGTAGATCACACTGGTAAAGTGCAGTTTTGTTTAATAGAGAAGCACATGTACAGTAGATCACACTGGTAAAGTGCAGTTTTGTTTAATAGAGAAGCACATGTACAGTAGATCACACTGGTAAAGTGCAGTTTTGTTTAATAGAGAAGCGCATGTACAGTAGATCACACTGGTAAAGTGCAGTTTTGTTTAATAGAGAAGCGCATGTACAGTAGATCACACTGGTAAAGTGCAGTTTTGTTTAATAGAGAAGCGCATGTACAGTAGATCACACTGGTAAAGTGCAGTTTTGTTTAATAGAGAAGCGCATGTACAGTAGATCACACTGGTAAAGTGCAGTTTTGTTTAATAGAGAAGCGCATGTACAGTAGATCACACTGGTAAAGTGCAGTTTTGTTTAATAGAGAAGCACATGTACAGTAGATCACACTGGTAAAGTGCAGTTTTGTTTAATAGAGAAGCGCATGTACAGTAGATCACACTGGTAAAGTGCAGTTTTGTTTAATAGAGAAGCACATGTACAGTAGATCACACTGGTAAAGTGCAGTTTTGTTTAATAGAGAAGCGCATGTACAGTAGATCACACTGGTAAAGTGCAGTTTTGTTTAATAGAGAAGCGCATGTACAGTAGATCACACTGGTAAAGTGCAGTTTTGTTTAATAGAGAAGCGCATGTACAGTAGATCACACTGGTAAAGTGCAGTTTTGTTTAATAGAGAAGCGCATGTACAGTAGATCACACTGGTAAAGTGCAGTTTTGTTTAATAGAGAAGCACATGTACAGTAGATCACACTGGTAAAGTGCAGTTTTGTTTAATAGAGAAGCGCATGTACAGTAGATCACACTGGTAAAGTGCAGTTTTGTTTAATAGAGAAGCGCATGTACAGTAGATCACACTGGTAAAGTGCAGTTTTGTTTAATAGAGAAGCGCATGTACAGTAGATCACACTGGTAAAGTGCAGTTTTGTTTAATAGAGAAGCACATGTACAGTAGATCACACTGGTAAAGTGCAGTTTTGTTTAATAGAGAAGCGCATGTACAGTAGATCACACTGGTAAAGTGCAGTTTTGTTTAATAGAGAAGCACATGTACAGTAGATCACACTGGTAAAGTGCAGTTTTGTTTAATAGAGAAGCACATGTACAGTAGATCACACTGGTAAAGTGCAGTTTTGTTTAATAGAGAAGCACATGTACAGTAGATCACACTGGTAAAGTGCAGTTTTGTTTAATAGAGAAGCGCATGTACAGTAGATCACACTGGTAAAGTGCAGTTTTGTTTAATAGAGAAGCACATGTACAGTAGATCACACTGGTAAAGTGCAGTTTTGTTTAATAGAGAAGCGCATGTACAGTAGATCACACTGGTAAAGTGCAGTTTTGTTTAATAGAGAAGCACATGTACAGTAGATCACACTGGTAAAGTGCAGTTTTGTTTAATAGAGAAGCACATGTACAGTAGATCACACTGGTAAAGTGCAGTTTTGTTTAATAGAGAAGCGCATGTACAGTAGATCACACTGGTAAAGTGCAGTTTTGTTTAATAGAGAAGCGCATGTACAGTAGATCACACTGGTAAAGTGCAGTTTTGTTTAATAGAGAAGCGCATGTACAGTAGATCACACTGGTAAAGTGCAGTTTTGTTTAATAGAGAAGCACATGTACAGTAGATTCACACTGGTAAAGTGCAGTTTTGTTTAATAGAGAAGCGCATGTACAGTAGATCACACTGGTAAAGTGCAGTTTTGTTTAATAGAGAAGCGCATGTACAGTAGATCACACTGGTAAAGTGCAGATTTGCTTTAATAGAGAAGCGCATGTACAGTAGATCACACTGGTAAAGTGCAGATTTGCTTTAATAGAGAAGCACATGTACAGTAGATCACACTGGTAAAGTGCAGTTTTGTTTAATAGAGAAGCACATGTACAGTAGATTCACACTGGTAAAGTGCAGTTTTGTTTAATAGAGAAGCGCATGTACAGTAGATCACACTGGTAAAGTGCAGTTTTGTTTAATAGAGAAGCGCATGTACAGTAGATCACACTGGTAAAGTGCAGTTTTGTTTAATAGAGAAGCGCATGTACAGTAGATCACACTGGTAAAGTGCAGTTTTGTTTAATAGAGAAGCACATGTACAGTAGATTCACACTGGTAAAGTGCAGTTTTGTTTAATAGAGAAGCACATGTACAGTAGATCACACTGGTAAAGTGCAGTTTTGTTTAATAGAGAAGCGCATGTACAGTAGATCACACTGGTAAAGTGCAGTTTTGTTTAATAGAGAAGCACATGTACAGTAGATTCACACTGGTAAAGTGCAGTTTTGTTTAATAGAGAAGCACATGTACAGTAGATCACACTGGTAAAGTGCAGTTTTGTTTAAGAACAGACACCGAATGTTTTCTTCAGCACATTCACTTCTCACACTCTCGCACAACATGCTGTCGCCCATATAGGCCCTGGGGAGGGTGTGTGATCAAATTCTCATTCGTTTTTAAAAATAAACTTCTTTATTGGCTTTGATGTGTCCATTAAGAACTTGAAAGATTCTATGGAATATTTTCATTGTACAAAATGTAAAAAAAAAAAAAAAAAAAAAAAAAAAAAAGGTTCTTTTAGGAACTTCTTTTGGGAACAAACAGTTTATGACATCGTATGACAAGTATAGTCAAAATATGTTTATTTTTCTCATTATAAAATTGTTTATTCAAATGTCAACATGTATGTAATGCCTTTTTTTTAGGATAATACAATGAATTAAATACTTGAGGTAATTTTAGGACATAACCCTAAAGATCAGATTATTCATAACAAATGAAAAAGTCACTTTAAGTTCAGATCAAAAGACTCCAAACAATAAAACTAATATTATAAAAGAGATAAATAATTTAAAACGAAGCACACGTGTGAACTGATGCTCTGCATTAAACGCTTCATGAGTTCTTTGTGTGCATTTTTACATTATCGTTTCTTTGTTTATGCACAAATAATATAAAGCATCCCGTCTACTCATAACCACATACAGTAGCGGACAGGAAAATGAAAAAATCTTTATTCAAATAATATTATTAATATTTTGCAAGCTTTTTTCATAGTTGTGCTTGGAGTCATTTGTTGTATTTGTAATGATAACATGCAAAAACAAGAGATAACCTACAAAATATTAATATCTGATTATGTTGTAGTCAATGCATTCTGTCAGCTTTTGGTTTTTCTATAAACATTTTTTTTTTTTTTTTGCATGGTAAAATAAAAACCTGTAGTTTAGTTTGGCAAATAATTTTGTCAGATAAATACCTCAACCAAGTATAGTGTTTTGTTCTTCACTCACATTTAAAATATATACAAATGGTGTAATCGAACTTGTAGAGTCATTAGAGTCAGTCTAGCAAAATCTCATATACATATTTCCACCATCACAGCTATTAAATAAAGAAAATTATAATTGTCTTGTAAAATGAAAGAAATTAGAATCAGAGAAAGCCAGAGAAAGGAAAGACGAGAGAGAATGAGAATATGAGAGAGAATCTCAAAGAAAGCGAATAAAGGGAGAGAGATATTGCCCTCTTTTCTTCTCTTTGGGATGAAATCGTTGTCAAGGGGCCCGTTCCCATGGCGATCGCATCGGGTTTCAGCGTGTGTGTGTGTGTGTGTGTGCCGAGACCTTGGACGCGAGCGGACGCTTCTCCAGGTCCATCCGAACAAAAGAGAAAGAGAAAGTGTCCCTCCTCCCTCTGATTTTAAAGAGACGAGAGATTGGGTTCGGTCTATATCTGTGGCTGTTATTATACCTGGGTCGCTTTATTTCCCGGATTATTCATAAACATTGGCCGAAACACAAGCCGGTCGGGAGCTTGAATAGGGACATAAAGTAGGAACACTTTCCCAAGACACCAATTAACCCCGATTTTTGTCTAAATTATGCGGTGACATTTTGTTTCTCTTTACCCGGGAAATGCGTCCTCAGAGTGAAACATAAAACATGGTGTTTGTGCATCTTCACCCCAAAGTAACAGTGGAGTATATATACACAAATACATATATACACAATATATACACGATATTCTGTACAAGGCGTTTGGGGAACACGCAAAAAATGAAGGCATTATTTCCTGAAACCCTTCCCCTATGCAGTTCACATGTGTGAAACGCTCCCCAAATTATATTCAATTATTTCAGTTATTATTCATGATACGGTTTGCTGCATCTTTGATAAATTAATTAGAAGTTTATGCTAAATGATCAGCAATACAGAAAATATTGACATGTGCCGTACCACAAATGGAACTATCCTAATGCATTTTCTCTTTGGAATTTTTATAGATAGCTTATAGATAATGTTCATAATAATATAATTATATTTATGCATAAATAACACAATTATGATGTGTATTTCTTGTTTTAGACAAAAATGTACACAGGGATGTTTTATGGAAAGGGCAAGAAAAATCAGCTCTTTCAACAAGAATATTAAACAGCCCTCAATCCAGATATTAATTAAATATGTAATAATTATTTGAAAAATTCTTGTATTTAATTAATCTATGGGACTTTAAATTGATTAAGAGGACTTAGAATTGATTATATATTATTCCCCTTATTTTTCTTTTTTAACCCTCTGGTGCTCTTCCGTCAAAAATGTTGTGTTTTGTTTTTTACTTTATCGGAATCGTACGAAACTTGGAAAAAGGTTTTGGCACTTGCTATCTGAACACACACATGCAATAAAACATAGACGTGATTTGAAAAGGTTAAATGGTCCAGAAAAAAACGAGTCAAACTTGTATTGTTCGCAGTCAAAAATGAAACGTATTTCATCTAGTGGAAGCGTTTGGTACTGCGGCCAAACACAATCTCACTCAACCTAAAATTTGGAACACAACTTGTGTAGATTTATGCTAAAATTTTTGTTTAGCTTTGATTGTCTCACATTTTTGGAGTAAAACGTGTTTTGGAAAATATATACTGTATTTCATATAAAGTATTTTTGTGCATTTTTTCATAACAATAAATGCACAACTATTTTTGTTAGTTCACTTTTTAAAACTTTTTTCACTTCAGCAATAATCTGCCAAGTGTCTTCTTTAAAAAGATATCAAACTTCAGTCTGTGATCAGAAGATTTATGAAAGTTTAAGTTGGAAATTTCATTTTTAGGTCTATGCTTAAAAAGTGAATAAATGGATTATAACTACTGCATAATTTAGTACCATAAAATCCCCTAAAAAATACAAAATATGAAATAAAAAACATAAATATAGTACATTAATTTCATTATAATTATTATAACGGTAATTTTTTACTGATACACAAAGAGGGTTAAGAAAAGCTGAGTTTGGGCCAGTTCCAATTATACATTATGGGCCCTATCTTGCACCCAGTGCAAATGACTTTGTACACTGACGCATGTATTATTCCTATTTTGCACCCCCGCAAAGCGGGCTTTTCCCTCCACAGACGCACGTCGGTAAACTAGTAAATCCGCCATAATAATAACAATCCGCCATGCAACATGCGCACCTGCTCTTAAAGGGTGACGCTCTGATTGGTTTATTTCACGTTACCCCCAAACCACACCTATGAATAATGAAGGTACTTCAGACCAACCCCTTTTAAACTTGCGTCGGGCGCAAGAGTCATTTATCCCGCCGGTAAAATAGCAACAGCGCCCAAGACCCGCCCACAAAGTTACTTGCGTTTCAGATCGTTAAAATAGGGCCCTATGTGATCAAATACAATAATCCTCTAAAAAAACAGTTTTTTTAATCAAATGCATTTTTTTTTTAATCAAATGCATTTTTTTTTAAATCAAATGCAAACAAATATTCAAACAAAATACGTACCATACAAGTCTATGATGCTTTGACGGTGCTTTTTGGATCTGTACTCCTCTTCAAGTGTGTCCACATTCCCCCACAATGCCCTGCTCAGGTGAGGGTCTTTGTTGAGTCCAGGACGTCCAGGAAGGAAGGAAGGAAAAAGTCCAAACAGGGAGACTGTCTCATTCCCACCCCAGGAGAGCGCTTGCCGGCTGAACCGACAAAAACACCCGTCAGGAAGCGCAGCCGTGCAGAGGTTTGCCTTACTCGCCACATTAAAGAAAATGGGTCAAAGGAAGAGTTGCAGTTTTCAGTCCCTCTTTGAGAAAATGCTTCTCTGAACACGAGCCGAAACCGCAGCTTTGAAAAAGTTGTGTCCTTTGTTAGTCAAGTCACCTTCATTTATACAGCGCTTTTAACAATATAGATTACAGTGATAATTAAAGTAACAGAGATTGCTTTGGCTGTACAGCAGCTCTAGAATAGAGATCTAGATTCACTTCCGTTGCAAAGATCATTAGTTATTGACTTAGGGGCCGCTTACACGACACCGTTTAACTGAAAATAGAAAACTTTTAATGCATTCTGGGAGTTCATTTGCACGACAGGAGTGTTTGGTGGCTCGGGTTAGTTATTGAACGAGTGCATCTGAGCAGAGATGAACGTTATTGTCATCATAGTCGGCTCCCGAATGTGTCTTTGCTGTGAAAATGATCATTTTAACAAACATTTCCTGTGGCGTCTGATGTAAGATGCCTCGCTGAACAAATGAACGCTCATCAACGGGCTTGTCCAGAGCGCCTGACTTTCTCTCCGCCACAAGGAGACAATTTTACACTATGAAGAGTCAAGACACATTTATTTATATAGCGCTTTTTACAATATAGAGTGTTTCAAAAGCAGCTTTACTGAGATAACAGAAAAATAATGCAATAAAGTTTGTTTCTAGAAGAAAATAGCATCTCAGTCCAGCTTGAGTAAGTTCAGTGATGTTTCATTTTTGTTGTAAAAAAGCTATTAATTTAGTTGATTTATATCGAAAAATTCGAATATGGTGCAAAAGTTCATTTATTTCAGTAATTCAACTTAAAAGGTGAAACTAATATATTATATAGACTCATTACATGCAAAGTGAGATATTTCAAGCCTTTATTTGTTATAATTGTGATGAGTATGGCTTACAGATATGAAAACTTTTCACAATATTCTAATTTTGAATTTGGGGTTTTCATAAGCTGTCAGCATCAAAATTATAACAAATAAAGGCTTGAAATATCTCACTTTGCATGTAATGAGTCTATATAATATATTAGTTTCACCTTTTAAGTTGAATTACTGAAATAAATGAACTTTTGCACCATATTCGAATGTTTCGAGTATATATATATAGCTGCTCTGGAGAAAACCGTGATGTCATCGTCCAGCTCAGTGACACTCATTTAATGTTGTCAATGCAGGCAGATCAATAATATAGTCGGATATTAAATTAACTAAGCAAACCAAAAGTCAACGGCGACAGAAAGTCAGTGTTTTTGGAGTGTCGTGTGTGTGTGCAACGGTACACTGGAAGTGATCTCTCTTCTGTCAGTCTCCAGTGCTAAGGGAGCTGTTGCCAGGTTGACTAGAGAGACAGATCTGCCAAAAGCTGGAAGCGTGAAGCAGAACCTCGGGGAGGGAGTAGCTAGTCTCTCTGAAATCATAAACATCTCCCACTTCCTCCGTCAGCTCTAAAAATACCTTCCCGCTTCATTTCATGCACACCCTCCCCTCCCCGTCTCTATCAGCTATGCAAATATCAGACCCTCCAACCAACTTTGTTTTCCCCACGTATCGCACAGGCTCTATTCTGCGTGGATGGCGCGCACGCTTAGCCTGTTGCCTCCAGAGAGCACGTGTCTGCGCTCCAAACATGCAGCCGTTTCTGGAACAAACACTTTGTGCTGCTTGTTATGTCAAAGACGGCTATTTTTGGGGCAGTCTGTTGTTTTTCCAACTGATGGACAGATATCAGAAAAGACTAGGGTTGGGAATCGAATACTTGAGGTCAGGAATCGGATACTTGTTATAAAATTAAAATTTCAATTCCTCTTATCGATTCCTTTGTGAGCATTTCAATATGACTTTAAACCAATTAAGCGTGAGACCACAGTGCGGCTCTTAAAGTGACAGCAGCCTAATATTCCTGCCGTCTCTAATAACGCTAATCAAACAACAAAAGACAAAGAGAAAATTAACTCGCTCTTGACTGAATAACTTTTGTATCTATATTTGTAATGTACATTTTATTTATAAACTGCAGTGCTATTTTACATTTGATTGCAGTTTCTGTACCTGAATATCTGAAAATCTTAAAACACTGTTTATTTCAATCGTATCTTTGTTCAGTTGTACCTATTTGTTGCGATTGCTGATTTTTAGTGCTGTCAAACGATTAAAATATTTAATCGCGATTAATCGCATCAATACATAGTTAACTTGCGATTAATCGCATTAATGTCGTAGTTAACTCGCGATTAATCGCATTAATGTCGTAGTTAGCTCGCGATTAATCGCATTAATGTCATAGTTAACTCGCGATTAATCGCATTAATGTCGTAGTTAACTCGCGATTAATCGCATTAATGTCGTAGTTAACTCGTGACTAATCGCATTAATGTCGTAGTTAACTCAAGATTCATCTAATTAATGTCGTAGTTAACTCGCGATTAAGCGCATTAATGTCGTAGTTAACTCGCAATAAATCGCATTAATGTCGTAGTTAACTCGCGATTAATCGCATTAATGTCGTAGTTAACTCGCGATTAATCGCGTTAATGTCGTAGTTAACTTGCGACTAATCGCATTAATGTCGTAGTTAACGCGCGATTAATCGCATTAATGTCGTAGTTAACTCGCGATTAATCGCGTTAATGTCGTAGTTAACTCGAGATTAATCGCATCAATGTCATAGTTAACTCGCGATTAATCGCACATTTTTATCTATTCTAAATGTCTCTTGATTTCTTTTTGTCCCATTATTTTTCTCATTTTAATGCTCTTATCAACATGGAAAAGTGGATCGGCTTGCTTTGTGCAAATGTTTTTTATTGAAAACAACATTGGCATATACTGTGTTCAATTTCACACTAACATTCTCACTTGGAGCAAATAATCTCTCACACAATGTAACACTGTCCATCAACAAAAGGGTGAAAGAAATACTGACGAGGTCCTGATATTGACGAGGGGGCGGAGAATTCGCATCAGCTGTGTGTGTGTGTGTGTGTGTGTGTGTGTGTGCTTGGCCATCATCAAGTGGTGTTTCAGACTGGACGTGCTGCGATGATGATAGCTCAGTTCACAACGACAAAACACACAGATCACTTTGGTCTCGTCAATGGAACCATTTGGCAACTTTTTAAAAGTAAACTTTCCATTCAGAATCTTATTGGCATCCATTTCGGCGTCTCGCGCTCGTCATCCACTCAAAACGTAACGTTAACCTACTATTTGGTCGGCTCGCAAGCCCAAACGAGTGTGTGCGTCGTGCCTGTTGTTTTGCTTCCGGTCTAGCTAGATCCGCTTGCGCTTTGGTCGACGAAGCAACAAAACCTCCTCGCGCGGCGCAAGCCATTGAAATGAATGGGTTTTATAGAGCCCATTCATTTCATTCATTCATTCATTTCAGCCCATTACAGCCAAAGCAATGGGTTTTATCATTTATATGTGAAAAAAACTACAAAGTTTGCTAGGCCAAAAAGACCGTTAAACGCGCGATAAAAAAATTAACGCCGTTAAAATGGGTTTGCGTTAACGCCGTTAATAACGCGTTTAACTGACAGCCCTACTAATTTTTAATTTGTTCTTTTTTTAATTGAGTGTTTATTTGTTTTTAATAATGCTTGAAATTTATATTAGTTAGGCTAGTTGTTCTTTTACGGTATTTTTAAACCACAGGCAAACGTTCCTTGCGTAAGTTTCCTTTAGTTTCCATGTTGATTTTTGTTCATGATATTCAGCTACAATTAAAAGGTTTGAGATAAGACTAAATGTAAATGATATCTAAGG
>NW_026607024.1:27500-35000 GCF_029890125.1 Rhinichthys klamathensis goyatoka
TCTATCTATCTATCTGTCTGTCTGTCTGTCTGTCTATCTATCTATCTATCTATCTGTCTGTGTGTCTGTCTGTGTGTCTGTTTCTATCTATCTATCAATGTCTGTCTATCTATCTATCTATCTATCTATCTATCTATCTATCTATCTATCTATCAATGTATGTCTATCTGTCTGTCTGTCTATCTATCTATCTATCTGTTTCTATCTATCTATCAATCGATGTCTGTCTGTCTATCTATTTATCTGTCTGTCTGTTTCTATCTATCTATCTATCTGTCTGTCTGTCTGTCTGTCTGTGTGTCTGTTTCTATCTATCTATCAATGTCTGTCTATCTATCTATCTATCTATCTATCTATCTATCTATCTATCTATCTATCTATCTATCAATGTATGTCTATCTATCTATCTATCTATCTATCTATCTATCTATCTGTTTCTATCTATCTATCAATCGATGTCTGTCTGTCTATCTATCTATCTGTCTGTCTGTCTATCTATCTATCTATCTATCTGTTTCTATCTATCTATCCATCTGTCTGTCTGTCTGTTTCTATCTATCTATCTATCTATCTATCTATCTATCTGTTTCTATCTATTTATCAATCAATGTCTGTCTGTCTATCTATCTATCTATCTATCTATAGATAATCGGCGAGGAACTTTTGAAAAGAGAAATCACGCAGAAAAACCTTCCTTGATACTTTGCTGCTCTGCAAATCCCCGAAGTGATGACACTTGCAAATAACAAACCCCAAATCCTCCCAGAGTTCTCTCTGTGAATCTCAGTACCTGCGTTCAGGTGTGTGTGATCCGCGAGGAGGCTCCTGGACCCCACAGACTGAGAGGTGGATAATGGGGAAGATCCAGAGGCCTGGGCTAAATATATCCGTCAGTGTTGTTATTTCTCCCAGGCGGAGCCGGGCTCGAGTTTAGTGTGAGACAGAAGTCTCGCTGACAGATCACAATAATCCTGTGAGGAGGATTCAGACGAACACTGAGGCCAATCTCTCTCTCCCTCTCTCTCTCTCTCTCTCTCTCTCTACTCACAAACACACATCTATCCCTTTTCCCTCTTTCCTCCTCTCGAGAAATTCCTGTTTTCACTTTTTTAATCACTACGCATACAGGGTGGGTGAAAACTATCTATCTATCTATCTATCTATCTATCTATCTATCTATCTATCTATCTATCTATCTATCTATCTATCTATCTATCTATCTATCTATCTATCGATGTCTGTCTGTCTATCTATATGTTTCTATCTATCTATCTATCTATCTATCTATCTATCTATCTATCGATGTCTGTCTGTCTATCTATATGTCTGTTTCTATCTATCTTTCTATCTATCTATCTATCTATCTATCTATCTATCTATCTATCTATCTATCTATCTATCTATCTATCTATCAATGTCTGTCTGTCTGTCTGTCTATTTATATGTCTGTTTCTATCTATCTATCTATCTATCTATCTATCTATCTATCTGTCTATCTATATATCTATCTATCTATCTATCTATCTATCTATCTATCTATCTATCTATCTATCTATCTGTCTGTCTGTCTATCTATCTGTCTGTCTGTCTATCTATCTGTCTATCAATCAATGTCTGTCTGTCTATCTATCTATCTATCTGTCTATCTATATTTCTGTCTATCTATCTGTCTGTCTGTCTGTGTGTCTGTTTCTATCTATCTATCTATCAATGTCTGTCTATCTATCTATCTATCTATCTATCTATCTATCAATGTATGTCTGTCTGTCTGTCTGTCTGTCTGTCTATCTATCTATCTATCTATCTATCTATCTATCTATCTATCTATCTATCTATCTATCTGTTTCTATCTATTTATCAATCGATGTCTGTCTGTCTATCTATTTATCTGTCTGTCTGTTTCTATCTATCTATCTATCTATCTGTCTGTCTGTCTGTCTGTCTATCTATCTATCTATCTATCTGTCTGTGTGTCTGTCTGTGTGTCTGTTTCTATCTATCTATCAATGTCTGTCTATCTATCTATCTATCTATCTATCTATCTATCTATCTATCTATCTATCTATCAATGTATGTCTATCTGTCTGTCTGTCTATCTATCTATCTATCTGTTTCTATCTATCTATCAATCGATGTCTGTCTGTCTATCTATTTATCTGTCTGTCTGTTTCTATCTATCTATCTATCTGTCTGTCTGTCTGTCTGTCTGTGTGTCTGTTTCTATCTATCTATCAATGTCTGTCTATCTATCTATCTATCTATCTATCTATCTATCTATCTATCTATCTATCTATCTATCTATCTATCAATGTATGTCTATCTATCTATCTATCTATCTATCTATCTATCTGTTTCTATCTATCTATCAATCGATGTCTGTCTGTCTATCTATCTATCTGTCTGTCTGTCTATCTATCTATCTATCTATCTGTTTCTATCTATCTATCCATCTGTCTGTCTGTCTGTTTCTATCTATCTATCTATCTATCTATCTATCTATCTGTTTCTATCTATTTATCAATCAATGTCTGTCTGTCTATCTATCTATCTATCTATCTATCTATCAATGCCTGTCTGTCTATATCTATTTTTAAATAGATAACATTGTAAAACGTTTTTTCTGAATTTTCAAACAATGCTTTTATTAAGTCAACATTCAAAGTTTGTGTTGACAAGCTTTTCTTCAGAAGTTAAAATGACGATTGATTTTCTTTGAATTTTGATTCATTTGAATTACCATGCATGGAGACGCGATCCTGCATTCTCTTCCCACGAGCCTTGATTCAGTTCCAGGAAGTGAGTAATGTTTCATGTGGGTCACAAACGTTAGATGCTTCTCCTGAAATTCCCTATAGGAGACATAAACACAGATATAAATGAGACCATGTCTGACATACAGTACGAGTACAGCGCATTATTACACTGATAAACGGTAGAAATTGATGGAAAGTGTTCGAGTTTATAAGGAAGTCTCTTGATATTTGATTGCAAACCTGAGCACAGTTTGAGACATTGTTGAGATCCCCTCAGAAACCCAAATAACCTGTGCTAAATTAACATTCTAGATGATTGACATCTGGAATTATAGTTTTCCAGCGCTGTTACAGTAATGACTATAATAAGGGAGCCTGGTCATGCAATTGCTCTATATGCCCTTGAGTTTTGCGAGATGGGTGAATATGTGCATGCAAGAGCTGTTATGTTTAGCAGTTTTGGCCCATAACTCACACTTCCCCCACAACGCTTCGTTTCTCCGTACTGCCTCTATTATTGCAAATATATTGCTATTCATAAAGGAGGAGTTGCAAAGCACTTTAAATGAGGGGGAGGAATGAGCAGAAACGTCTCATCTACAAGGCGAAGACAATAAAGTTCCTCACGCAAGACTGCCTGTGCTAGCTTAATGTTCCCTGACGCCGCGCGGGTCCAAGCGTTAGACTGCACATTTCTTAATCGCTTTAATCGAATTTATGGTCCGCTTTCTTTCACAGGCACTGCTACGAGTATTTCAGAGATCAGACCCATCAGTCTATCTTCAGATGTTGTGGTGTTATCGCGACGTGTACCAGATGTTGTGATTACGGTTAAGATTAGCGCCAAGCAAGCAGCGCTATTAACTTAATTTACTGCTCTAATAATACAGAATTGGAAAATCACACATAATGCCTTCATTTTGTCACCTATATTTTTATAGAAATCCACAATTTAACTCACAAGTCTCTTCTAGAGTCTCTAATCTGGCTTCAGATTTGAAGAACCTGCAAATAAATAAATAAATAAATAAAGTCAAATATGAAATCAAACATTTCTCATCAAATTAAAGAACAAATTATCTGAGCTGCTATTCAGAATAATTTTATTCTTTTACTCTGTCAGTGTTATTATAGATAACTGAAACCATAAAAGATATTTCCGTTATTTGAATATATAATAACGATTATCCATTGAATATATAATAACGATTATCCAAATATTATCCATCCATCTATTATCTATCCATCCATCCATCCATCCATCCATTATTTTGAAATAAAAAAACCTTATTAAGGGTGTATTCACACCAGGAAAGTCCGATAGTTCACTTGCTTTGGTCCGGACCAAATAATTTTTTTTTTTTTTTGGTACGGTTCGCTTTCACACTGCTCTTTTTGCAAGTGAACCAAAATTTGTCAACAAAACCACACGTGTGCTAAGGTCGTCCATTCATTGGACAAGGATTCTCAAGTAGGGAAATCAGGAAGTGCAAAAAGTCTCAGCATGGAGATATTTCGTAGGCTACTGCAATATTTGTTATTTTACAAATTTTGTGTTATTCTGTACAACGCAATATGAAGAAACTGCGCAGAAGACGGATAAGGTATAAAGTTTTGATTCATAGAGAGGGGCTATGTTCACACATTCAAATAATGAGAATCTTATTGTATATAGGCTACTGCTAACAACACTAATGTTAACGCTTGCAATTTAAGTTTGTCCAGTTTAATGTAGCGTCATCCTTGTATTGTAACTATCGTTACATTATATGAACTGCAAAAGCTTTTTTTGCATCTATGCGCGATTAGACTAAAGAGAACGCTCTGTATGTGAATGTCCCGATGCACACACTCATTCATTCATTCCATTCCAATGACGCACACACGACGCGCAGAAAGACGCGCAACAGTATCGTGTGGCCAGACAGCGCGCCGGAATGGAATTCTCTTTCGCATTTGAACAACAATAACACAAACCATTATGCCAAAATCTCCGACTACGGAAGCCTGTTAACTCAAAGGCGCAGTGCTTTCTTGCAATTGGGTCGGTTCATGTTCACACCGTAAACGAACCGTACCAGAGTTCGTTTGGAACCGTACCGAGACCACCTCTTCAGCTGGGTCTGGGTTCGGTTGTTTGGTCCGCACCCGAGTTCGATTGCTGTATTCACACCTGCCCAAAAGGTCCGCACCAAGGGGGGAAACGAATTAGAGTTCGATTCAATCGAACCAAACAATGCAGGTGTGAATACACCCTAACCTTTAACTTATTATTTTTCATCTAGTTGCCAAGGCAACATTTCTAATTTTCTTCTAGTTTAACTGATGCAATAAAATAACTAAAACTAAAATAAAATTAATAACTAAATAGACGGGTAAAAACACACACTAAATTAACTAAATAAACACACAGCAATAAAAACTTCTTTAAAATATGAATAAAAAAGAATAATTAAATGATATTAACATAAAATTTCTATCCTGGTTTAAACTGGTTTTCTTGTCTAGTGCTGCTGGTCTGGATTTTCGTGATGAAGCAGTTTGACTAAAAACAGCTTGGTCACACACACACACACACAAAATTGAAGAGAAACTTCTAAACAATAACACTTTTCTCTGGGATCATTAGAGCAAAAGAACAGTCTGCGCTTGTGATTTTGTCGGTGTCAGAAACAGCCTTTGTAATAAGTCGTGTGGCGAATACACCAGCGTGTGCTTAAGATGCCCTGCACGTTTTTTATTTCCCTTAAATGTGATTTGAAATGTATAAAATGTCAAGAGGAAGAGGAATAGAAAACACACTTGCGAACGGCTTCTCTGCCACACGCCGCCCTGGAAATCATAACCCTGATACAATAAGCAGATTATTAAAATGCAATGACATCTAATACCTTTCTTCAGCCTGTCAGTCAATACTGCGAGGTGTGTGTGTGTGTGTGTGTGTGTAAATCAGCAGAGAGGGAGTGCGAGGACACCTGTCCTTGAGTCAGGATTAGAGCGGGTGATTCAGGAACTGCTGCTTTTATTCTGAAGCCAAGCGCTGTGAAGATTGAGTCTGAGGACGCCACGGGAGACACTCCTCCTTCACAGGAGAATTCACACACATTACCTTCCTTCATCTCATCTTCCCCGTGTGGAGGACTGATGAGTTCGGGCCCCGGCCCCGCAGAAGGGCCACAGCTCAGACCTCTCTGCTGTCGGCAGGTTACGGGTTCAGCACAGACCTCTGTTATATTCTCCTCTGTGAGATGCTCCTGAAAGATAGATCAAACGGGGTATTCGTACGAGTCGATCGAGGCGCTGACAACGCTCTTCTGTTAGCGGAGCATTTTACACACTGTAGAAACCTTTTCATCTAAGGATTATGCTTAAATGCTTCAAATTAGCTTCATATAAATTGTGCCTATACGTCAGGCTTGTGCAAATTCAGAATTGTTCCTTTTCCTATCTATCTATCTATCTATCTATCTATCTATCTATCTATCTATCTATCTATCTATCTATCTATCTATCTATCTTTCTATCTATACTATATCTATCTATCTATCTATCTATCTATCTATCTATCTATCTATCATCCATCATCCATCCATCTATCATCTATCCATCTATCAAGTATCCATCCATCTATTTTCCATCCATCTATCAATCTATCCATCCATCCATCCATCTATCATCTATTATTCATCCATCTATCATCTATTATCCATTCATCTATCCATCTATCTATCTATCTATCATCTATTATCCATTAATCTATCCATCTATTATCCATTCATCTATCATCTATTATCCATCCATCCATCTATCATCTATTATCCATCTATTATCCATCCATCTATCATCTATTATCCATCCATCTATCCATCTATTATCCATCCATCCATCCATCTATTATCTATCCATCCATCCATCTATTATCCATTCATCCATCCATCTATTATCCATCAATCCTCTATTATCCATCCATATATCAATCCATCCATCTATTTTGCATCCATCCATCTATTATCCATCCATATATCCATCCATCTATTATCCATCTATCTATCCATCTATTATCCATCCATCCATCCATCTATTATCCATCCATCCATTATCCATCTTTCTATCCATATATCCATCCATTATCCATCCATCCATCCATATATCCATCCATCCATCTATTATCCATCCATCTATTATCCATGCATCCATCCATTATCCATCTATCTATCTATCCATATATCCATCCATCCATCCATCTATTATGCATCCATCCATCCATCCATCCATCCATCCATATATCCATCCATCCATCCATCTATTATCCATCCATCCTCTATTATCCATCCATCTATTATGCATCCATCCATCCATCCATTATCCATCCATCTATTATCCATCCATCTATTATGCATCCATCTATTATGCATCCATCCATCCATCCATTATCCATCCATCTATTATCCATCCATCTATTATGCATCCATCCATCCATCCATTATCCATCCATCTATTATCCATCCATCCATCCATCCATCCATTATCCATCTATCTATCTATCCATATATCCATCCATCCTCTATTATCCATCCATCTATTATGCATCCATCCATCCATTATCCATCCATCTATTATCAATCCATCCATCCATTATCCATCTATCTATCTATCCATCCATCCATCCATCTATTATCCATCCATCCATCCATATATCCATCCATCCATCTATTATCCATCCATCCTCTATTATCCATCCATCTAT
>NW_026607024.1:40000-42500 GCF_029890125.1 Rhinichthys klamathensis goyatoka
ACTCTAAAAAAAAGTAATGAATTACTAACTAACTGCATCTTCACCAGTGTAATTAGATTACTGTACTTATTACTCTCTCTAAAAAGTATTGCATTACTTATTACTTTCAACAAGTAACACGTTTTGAGGATGAAAATGAAACAGCTCTTTTAATTCTTTCAAATAAATAATATAAAAATGCAATTTTAAAAGTATTTAAAGGGAGAAATATACATTTTAATGTTAAATCCACTATTTTTATATAGAATTGCACGATAAAGTATTTAATTCAACAACATCAGAAGTAACTGTAAATTATATATCCCTTGCTTTAATTTTTCTCAAGGCCAAAGTAATTAAATTACAGTAATGCATTACACCCAACACTGAACATGACTGAGTTTCAATTATTTAATCGTTACTGTTTATGAAAACATACATATGCATGTTATCTAAAAAAACAGCCTGGACTGCTACAATATTACAAAAATATTAATAATAAAGTCCTCTGAGATTAACTAAACTACAATTAATAATTTTTTCCTGCTTGTTGAAAATGATATTACTATTTAAAAAAAATGTATGAAGCCATTATGAATATGATTACATTACAGAACTTATGGCTTATGGATTCTACATTAAATTTTTTGAATTGGTTTCCCTTTTAATCCTTATTTGTTTTTGAACTCTTTATACATTTCCATGTATTCTTGGATCAGAGCTGAAGTGAACATTTGTGCCACTAGATTTGGCTCGACTATCATCCAAGCAACCAATTTTCTTTCGGAGCTTTTGGTTATTTTTTGCAGATGGACTTTTCTCAAAAACACAAATTTCTCATATTTCTACTTCCAATTTTTGGACTTGTGTTTCCATGGAATCAGCCTGGAATCACGGATCTGTTTCCATGGCAATCCACCACCTGTTGCTCCGTTCTTTTCACACGTCTGCCATGAGATGATTGGCATTTGGGAATAGCAAAGTACACAGGTTTATTTCTTTTTTGTTAGGAAGTGTCAGGTGTCTCGTTTTCAAGTTTGGTGCCATAGATTAAAACATGTTAGCCCTTATATTAGTCCTTAGGTTACACCTAGAATAACACCGAGAACAAATAATATATTTCAAAAGTGGCCTTATGAGGATTGGAGTGAAACGACGGCTCAATCGCAGGTCAATACTGACCTATTCAGTCTCATCGATGAGAAGAAAGCCCTAAAGAGAGGTATGAGAAGCTCTCACTGATGTTTCAAACAACTAAATGCTTTTGCAAAGACTTCATTGTACAAGGGAAAGGCCAGTTGAATCATTTCCTTTGCAGGATCTTCAGAATGACAATTCATAGAAACGAAAAAGAAGAACTTCCGGTGTGTCGTCAGCTATTTTAGGACGTGCCCTGTTTTTTACTGAAGCAATCTTGACATGCAGATGTTTAATTGCATTTAAAGTGTATTGCATTCAGCCCCACTGCATTCTGGTAGCAATTACAGGCAGTTTGTACTGTATACATGCACATTATGGCATGTTTAAAGTACAAATCCCAGAGGAATGTTAACATTTCCAAGGCTGTTAATGGAAGATCATGATCAGCGGGTCTTTGCTTCTTACTCAACTAACAAACACAAAGGCAAGGTTTACAGAAAAGCACGCAGAAGCGTTTGCAGAAACATTGTACACTGCTTATGAATCTATTCTGCAGATTGTCCTCCACAATTAGTGCAGAAAAATCCACAGATTCAAAGAAAGACGCAAAGATGTTATAAAAGCCTCAGTGACAAAATAGAGAGGTAGCAAATAGCAATATCACTCATAATGGGCATTATGATGCCAAAACACTTATTATTGTATCATAATTAGTGCTGTCAAATCGATTAATTGTGATTAATCGCATCTAACACAAGTATGTTTCAATAATGTGTGTGTGTGTGTGTGTGTGTGTACACATTTACACACACACATATATTTAGTATCTATATATATTAGGGCTGTCAGTTAAACGCGTTATTAACGGCGTTAACGCAAACCCATTTTAACGGCGTCAATTTTTTTATCGCACGATTAACGGTCTTTTTGGCCTAGCAAACTTTGTAGTTTTTTTCACATGGTTTTGCAACAGGACGCGGCGCTGCGCTGTGAAACCCATTCATTTCAATGGCTTGCGCCGCGCGAGGACGTTTTGTTGCTTCGTCGACCAAAGCGCAAGCGGATCTAGCTAGACTGGAAGCAAAACAACAGGCACGCCGCACACACTCGTTTGGGTCTGCGAGCCGGCCAAATAGTACGTTTTGAGTGGATGATGAGCGCAAGACGCCGAAATGGATGCCAATAAGATTCTGAATGTTAGTGTGAAATTGAACACAGTATATGCCAATGTTGTTTTCAATAAAAAACATTTGCACAAAGCAAGCCGATCCACTTCTCCATGTTGATAAGAGCATTAAAATGAGAAAAAATAATGGGACAGAAAGAAATCAAGAGACATTTAGATTAGATAAAAATGTGCGATTAATGGAGATTAAGCGCG
>NW_026607024.1:47500-77368 GCF_029890125.1 Rhinichthys klamathensis goyatoka
TCCCCCTAAGCTTTTAATGTTGTTTATATGTCTATGTGGTGTTTTTAATATGCTGAAACGCCTCCATTGTAGTCTTGAGTTTCTTCCGGGAACGAACATGTCACAATATTCCTCATTTAAATAATTCATACGTAGAATAAAGGGGCGGGGCCTGGTCGAGTTAGTTTAGTGTGTTAAACTGGCGGTTATGGAAAGGGGCGGGGCTTTCCCAAACACACTCGAAGTGCTCGACCAATCACAACACACTGCTCTAGCCGACCAATCAGAGCACAGTGTGCTTTTCAGAAGGAGGGGTTTCATAGAGACAGGAAGTAAACAGAGCGTTACTGACAGACTGGGAAGAGAGGAGCCGCAACAATGGAGAATATAAGGAGAATAATCAACATTTAAGCATGAAAACCTCTTCTAGACCCCAAAAACAAATCAAAACTATGAAAAAGGGAATATCAAGCCCTCTTAAAATTGTTTAAAACTGTTGTTGAAGGAAAGAAGCAGGTCAATGGATCAATGGAGAGGTTCTAGATATGAGAGGAATGAAGGGGAGGGATGATGGGAGGAGAGAGATTTGGGAACGGCTCCACAGCCACAGCTTGATTCTCTCACAAAGGGTCATTAGTGAAGTAATTAACGCGTGCCGCGGTGCCCTGGGGCTCGTGTGCCGACTGTGAGCAATGACTACTAATGACATAAAGCAGTCTTCTACGGAGCAAAGCCTCAAGAAATACTTCCACACACGACATTGCAAAATAATCCTGTTTCATTAGAGACACAGACAAACATATTTCACAGATGCCTCACGTTATATATGGCGTTTATCTCACCGGATCTTTCCAGATGATTAAAACTAAGGTATTGTGTTATTAATAGTCATGAGATAAAATGGCGCGGAACTGCCTAACGTTCTGTAAAACATTAGCAGTTCCTTCCCACAGATCTTTATTCCAAACCTCATTGCAAATCGGATTGAACCGCGATTTCCCAGCGGCAGAAGCCATATCTGCCGGTTCATTCGTTCCATTCCCGGTTTTTTTATAATGCACTGGCTCGTGAATGTTCAGGGCACAGAGACCGCAAGTACAACTCCAATCGCTTTAATTGGGGAAACATCAAATTCTCCAAAGCTGTTCACCAATCTGGCATCAAGATTGGCTCGTTTATTTAGAAGGCGGGGCTTATTCCGCCATATTGTGCGTTATACTTTCTCCAAATCATTAATAGAGAGAATGCATTGACGTCACTTTCCCGCGGGAACACACTCCCTAAACCGGACCGAGTGGCAGAAGAGCGGCTGTGTGACTGGATTTAATGGTGGAAACTGCGAAAACACGAGTAAAACAAACGATAATCGGTTTAATATAAAAGTTGGACTCGATATAGTGTTCTTTACAACTTACCAAAGATCCAGTGATCCGTGAATATTGACATGCAGCAGGAATCATGTTTCCTCACATTTATATGAGCCTGATTTCCACGCCGGGGAAATACATAAAGCAAATATGCCCGTGAATGCTTTATATAAATACTAGGGGTTTAACAATATATCGTGTCATAATATATCACAATATGCATCATGGATAGTGACAATATGTATAATGGATAGTTCACCCAAAATAAAAATTACTGTGTGAGAAAAAATTCTACTTTTCAGAGTTTTAGTGTCAGTACTACATTAAACTACTATATATAATGTTGAGTATAATGTATAATAATGCAATGGGGGGATATTTGTGGATCCTGATAATGCTAAATGTCTGATGTTACCAGTAAAAGTGGCCTATATTATAAATATATCTAGTCTGTGACAGTGTAAGCATATTCGTCTAAAATAATTTAGTATTTTCAGCTTCAGAATCATGAATATTGTTATTCTGGTGTCTCTATTGTCCTGTGCTTTGGGTTTCCAACACCAAGTTCAAGTCTATTCATTTACACACACAATATAATACAAAATTTAGCATTTTAATCGACAGTAAAAATTGTGTTAACCTGAATGTGACCCTGAACCATAAAACCAGTCATAAGGTTTTTTTTAATTTTTTTAATTGAGATGTATATCATCTGAATAAATAAGCTTTCCATTGATGTATGGTTTGTTAGGATAGGACAATATTTGGCCGAGATATGACTATTTGAACAACTGGAATCTGAGGGTGCAAAAAAGCTTTAAAGTTAAAAGTTGTCCAAATGAAGTCCTCGATGTTGCTGCATTCACTCACAAAAATAACTTTGATATATTTACGGAAGGAAATTTACTAAATATATTCATGGAACATGATCTTTACCTAATATCCTAAAGATTTTTGGCATAAAATAAAAATCGATAATTTTGACCCATACTATGTATTGTTGGCTATTGCCACAAATAAACCCGTGCGACTCGAGACTGGTTTTGTGGTCCAGTGTCACACATGTCTTGGAGTATTGCAATAATATCTTATCATGAGTTCAGTATGGTGATATTCATAAGGGTCTTGTTACACTGCTAATAAATACAATATAGCTAGGTCTAATCTGGGTGATCAATGTTATATACACTACCGTTCAAAAGTTTGGGGTCAGTGAGAATTTTATTTTTATTTTTTGGAGGAAAGAAATCAATACTTTTATTTATCAAGGAATAATTAATTTGATCGAAAGTGACAGTAAAGACATTTATAATGTTACAAAAGTCTTTTGAACTTCCTATTCATCAAAGAATCCAAAAAAAAAAAAAACTGTACAACTGACATACCAACAACTGTTTCAACATTGATAATAATAATAAATGTTTCTTGAGCATCAAATCCTCATATTATACTGATTTCTGAAGGATCATGTGACACTGAAGACTGGAGTAATGATGCTGAAAATTCAGCTTTGATCACAGGAATAAATTACACTTTACTATATATTCACACAGAAAACAGCTGATTCACACTGGAATAATATTTAATACTATAACTGATTTTTGTTGTATTTTTAATCAAATAAGCGCAGCTATGGTTAGCAGAAGAGAATTATTTTAAAAGTATTTAAAATCGTACCGACCCCAAACTTTTGAACGGTAGTGTATATCATATCGTCCAGCGCTAAAACTTGTATAGTTTTTTGTCAGTTTAAAAACGTCCAATTATGCAGAAAATACGATGGTAAATATTTAATTGATGAGTTGCCAATACAATATATAACAATACAATATATAGGGTATGATTTACCCCTAAATTCAGCATATTGACACAAAATGAAAACTGCAAATCCAGCTTTCTCTGTTTCTGTGAATTGCAGATCCATTTGCTTCTCTGTTCTGTAGCTTTCAGCTGTCTATAAATATATTTGACAATAAATGAGGTATATTTTTACACAGTCAATCTCAAAGCCTGTTTTAGATGTGTTTTGTGTGTTTTTTTGCAGCTGAAAACTGAATGCTCAGTGTTTCTGCCACTCAGTGTGTGTAACCGGTGACGTCACACGCATAACCTCAATAGAGAGCCTAAGCCCCTCCCCTCCGCTTCCGGACCTTATTTCGGAAAAAATATGTATGGTAGTCAATGGCGAGAGACAACTTATCTTTTTATTCCGTCTGAACTGTGCCCTGAATCACACATATGATGTTTGTCAGTTTAAAAGATAATTCTGAAAGTCAAGAAAGTCGCAGTTTGTCATAAAACAGAAGAGTAACATTTAGTTTTATGTGAAAATCGCTCGATGAACTACATCTCCTGGGAAGCGAAACAACGAGCGAGATCCGCTGCTCGTGTGTGTGCAGTCTGGTACAAAACACTCGATGACGGCGTAACGTTACGATTATAACGCAAGACTATAGAAACAATGACAGACGTTAGCTTCAGTAAAGTTAGCTTCATTCATTGAGAGAAAATGTGCGCCTTTGGGGTTTGTAGTCTTTACGTATTTTCACAGTCTTACACCTCAACAGTTTTACATCAAACTGCGACTTTCTTGACTTCAAAATGTATCTTTTAAATTGACAAACATCATATGTGTAATTCAGGGCACAATTCAGACGAGATCAAAATATTTGTTGTCTCTCGCCATTGACTACCATACTATATTTTCCCGAATTAAGGTCCCATGGTGAAGGGGAGGGGCTTGGGCTCTCTATATGAGTTGTTTATCTATATATATCTAAAGTGTTTGGTGGAAACACACGTCGGTCTGACGCTGAAGCAGATTCTTGTGTGACTGAAAGCGATGCTCATGAGGCCTGGAAGAACCAGAAAAGAGCAATCCTAACAAAAAACCCTGCTTGAAAACACAAGCTCGTATGTATTCCTGAGTAATCATTCACTCTTGGATGGGTCGTGTATTAGAGTTAATGTAAAAATAATTACATTTCTTATTAATAGTCTCTGCGGCATCGGCCACAGTCTGCCGCTGTAATTGAGTTTTTGTGTCTAATGTCTTTGGGCAAGGGTTACCATTATTACTCTTACCATTATTAATCACAGGATATAAACTTTTACAGTGGCACACAGCTTCAGATGTGGAGTTTCGCAAGCAAACTAATATTATTAAACCGCTAAATGTCACATTTCCCCTCCAACTTTGCTATTTGCAAATAATTGATATAATAATTCTTCCAGATAAAAATGTTGACATTAATGAATATTACCCAAGGCTGAGACAAAATCACAGACTTACCAGACAGGAGGAACATGTTACTGCTCAAAAATGCAGTCCTCAGATGTTTTTCATCAACTTTATTTCTCTTTCAGACCTAAAAATTAGACAATTATTTAGACAAATATTAAAAATTAGATTTTTTTTGTAAGGATTGCTCTTTTCTGGTTCTTCCAGGCCTCATGAGCATCGCTTTCAGTCACACAAAATGCTTCAGCATCAGACCGACGTGTGTTTCCACCAAACACTTTAGATATACATAGATAAACAACTCATATAGAGGATTATGCGTGTGACGTCACCGGTTACACACACTGAGTGGCAGAAACACTGAGCATTCAGTTTTCAGCTGCGAAAAACACACAAAACACATCTAAAACAGGCTTTGAGATTGACTGTGTAAAAATATACCTCAGATTTCTTGTCAAATATATTTATAGACTGCTGAAAGCTACAGAACAGAGAAGCAAATGGATCTGCAATTCACAGAAACAACTGGATCCGGGCAGAGAAAGCTGGATTTACAGTTTTCATTTTGGGTCAATATGCTGAATTTAGGGGTAAATCATACCCTATAATATATTGTATTGTTATATATTGTATTGGCAACTCATCAATTACATTTTTACCATCGTATATTCTGCATAATTGGATGTTTTTAAATCAACACTGGCAAAAAAAAAAACATTTAAGGCTGGACGATTAGATGATATATATAACATTGATATAAGTGATCACCCAGATTTAGACCGACATTGTATTTATATAAAGCATTCACCGGCAAATTTGCTTTATGTATTTCTCCGGTGTGGAAATCAGGCTCATATAAATGTGAGTAAACATGATTCCTGCTCCATGTTAATATCTACAATCACTGGATCTTTGGTAAGTTGTAAAGAACACTATATCGAGTCCAAGCTTTAGTTTAAACTGATAATCGTTTGTTTTACTGGCGTTTTCGCAGTTTCTCCTATTAAATCCAGTCACTCAGCAGCTCTTCTGCCACTCGGTCCGGATGAGGTGTTAACGTGACGTCAATGCATTCCCTCTATAGAGGTATAGAATTAATGAAATTTTGATTGCAAAAGAAGATATATATCCATGCACCAATGCGTCATAATCATTTGTTAACCCCTTCGCTGTCACCCACCTTTTTGAAAATGGGGGTTAAAATGCACTATTCAAACTTAAATGCTTGTAATTCAAGAATACTTTGGAATATAGACCTAAGTTTGGTCTTGTTTTAAAGGAAACACACAGCAGATTATTGCTGAAGTCAAAACACTTCAAAAAATGAAAGTATGAAAAAGTTATGGAAGTTTAAATTTACAGTAAATCAAATATACTGTACTATATATTTTTTATTTTATATAAAATATATATTTTACAAAATATTTTTTACTATAAAATTACTATAAAATCAAAGCCATATATCTAACCAAGTTGTGTTCCAAATTTGAAGTTGATATCACAAAAATTGAAGTTCCCATGAGATTTTGTTTAGGCGTAGTACCAGAAATAGCCACCGGGTGCCATACATTCTATTGAATTTAGTTGTATACATTCTGCCTTAACAAATTAATAAATTTTTGTCCAAATATCAATTCTGTCACAAAATTTGGAACCTTGAGACAAAGACCTTTCTGACAATATGTGTTTTGTCAAGATTAGAAAAGGTTTTGATCATAAATTATGAAATATAATGATGCCCAAAAGGGGAGGAGCCTGATAAAATAGTTTAGAGTACCGTTTCTATGGTAACGCAACGTTCAATTTCAAAACGGTTTATACAGGATGAATTCTGAGTTTGTAAGCTTTCAAATGATACCTAATTTATGATAACTACTAAAATATGTGATATAATAAAAAAGGCGATAAAAAAAGATAATATTATATTTTAGAGGATAATATACATATTATACTTTTTAGAGGATAATATTATATTATAATTTTTTATTAAAAAATACTAGATTATATGTTTTATTATGAACTTTTAGCATGAAAACCAAAATTTCAATTATTAAAGGTGTGTGCGTCAACTTTTTGTGACAAAGGTCAGAACTCCTGTTATGATGCAGATTTTTTTGAGGGGCACTCTTGTCAAAAATACATCGGTTACTCTTCCTACATAATTTGTAGCAAAAAACAGCAGTCAAATATCTATTTAGCAGTCTTAGACCTTTCCAACCATATATAGTTTGTCATAATTAGATTAGGATTTAATAGTAATATAGCGAAGTAAAGTTAGATATCCCGTATACAGGATGGTGACAGTTAAGGGTTAACAAACAATTATTCATTACTCATTGAGCTCATTGTTTCTGCATTAAATTATTACATTGTTTTAATTAATAAATTTTTAGCTAACTGTGATTTGTATATGTACATTTCTGAAATACATAACTTAGACAGTTCCCTCTGATAACAGATCTCTCTACATTATAATGTGCATTTTCTGTAAAGTTAAAAGCGCTATACAAATAAAAGTGAATTTTTTCACTTGTGCATTTGCTCTCCATTTCTTCTCATTAGTGTCTAGGAGGAACTATCGAGATGTTATAGAGATGATTTGTCTTTCCTATGGGATGAGCGGCAGTATCACGTTATTAAAAGCTGACTTTTCTGTATTGGCTGCCACAGACTTCGCCATTTAGGGAGTGATAAGGCCAACTTAAGCAACATCCCGATGTGTGTTTTCCCAGTGGCATGTGATCAAATTTGTTGCTTATTTTTTTGTGTACAAGAGACAGAGAAAGTGCACATACCGGCGAAGAGAGCGGATAACATTGAATGTGAGAGGGCAAACCCAGCATGCATCTGCCTCTGGGGAGAGTCACTGTTTACACACACAAAGCAAAAAATCAAATCAAACATACCAGGATTAATTATACTTAAACAGATCCGACCGTGCATGTACGGTTTAGCAGGCTTTTGTATCTGTGGACTATTTTCTCATCATTCGTTTTATCTCACAGCTTGTGGAGAATATGATTGAGCAATCCAGGGTTATTTTTAGCTGGCCAATGATTTGCCTGAAGCGCCCTTTGCTTTGTGTGTGTGTGTGTGTGTGTGTGTGTGTGTGTGTTTGTTTATGTCCCTTTTGGGTACATTCACCAGGATACACACCAGTAAACTGAGGACCACCTCAAAAATTGAGGACATTTTGTATGTCCTCATTTGTTTGACTATATAATGGCATTCAGCATACTCTAAAATGGTGTCCAGACTTAAAATCTCACTTGTCCCAAAAAATCAGTTTTAAGTGATTTGTGTATGTGAAGTGTGTATGCCCCCCCACTAAAGTGTGTATAACACAGCGCCCTCTAGGAGTACTGCACTTCCGGAAAAGATACACACTTCGGGGATTCTGACCAATCAGAGCGCAGGAAGCCACTATGAGAGCGGGACTTAATGATCTGACCAATCTGAGGCCATCACGTCATCAACAAAAATGGCGGAGCGGAGGCGATATCATTATTATGAATGAATTGACAGATAATCCACATTCAATAATAGATAAATTCGCAATAATTATTATTTAAATAAAAATAGACTAATTTACCCTGAGCAGCAGGAGCTCTCACGATGTATATGGGCATGTTATTAAACTTTAATCCTCGCAGTTTTGCTCTCGCATCGGAGTCTGCTCTGTGTAACGTTATGTGTGTGTGAAGATCGCGCTGCTGCGCGTCACCGAGACTATACAGCTGTACAGTAACTTACATAGGAGTTTATTAATCATGTAGGAACGAGTTTGAAGCGGGGAAGAGACAGAGACATTACGTCATGTGAATTTACAAAGTACATATTTTCTTCCAAAAGCGGAGGAACAGCTGTTTAAATCTGTCAATATGGATGTGATGATTTATTCATCCAAGTTTGTTTAATAAAAACACACAAGCCACCAAAAGATGTGAAAACATGCTAAATCGCTTGCTTTTATGAGTGATTTTATTTGTTTGAAGTGTTTTCTCCTACTTTGCGTTCTGCCGTTTCCTCTCATAATATCAGTGATTTCCCTGAGTGGCCACCGCCCCTCCCCCACCCCCCGCACGAGCAGGACAGGACTCCGTTACCAGTTACCACAGCAACACATTCACTACAGCAAACAAGCTAACTTTTTTCTTTATATATTATATTATATTATATTATATTATATTATATTGAGGAGAGCAGTTACAGCAAACATTATTCTTATTATATTATATTGCATTGTATTATTTTATATTATATAAAGAGGAGAGCAGTTACAGCAAACATTCTCTTTGTAGTATATATTATATTATTTTATATTATATTATATAGAGGAGAGCAGCTGCATGAAACATTCTCATATTATATTATTATATTAATTAAATGTTTACACTAATTACATACGTTTTTTTAAGGCGCTTTGGTGCATTTCTCAAATCACAACTAAAATTCTTGTTCAACCTCCACATCATCTAGTCACTTGTGCACATCATGAAAGCAGTTTATCATTCTTTTGAACAAATTGCAAATGCTTTGGTACATTCATGCAATAAATGTAAGTGTCTGCTGTTTCTTACATTATCAATTGCTTATGTCATGTTGATCAAAATGTATTATACTGGTTCTCTGTTGAATAGTCTTACCCCTCAAAACATATAGGCATTAAATTACTAGTTGTCATAAACTGTCAAACATATTTTCTATACAATTCTATTATACTTTTTTTGTCCTGAATTGCAGATGTGAATTTTGAATTTCACTAATGAAGGGGAATGTAAAGCATTAGATCAATCAATGATCACCAGTTCTCTATAATCGCTCAGAGTGCATCTCATGAAGCTTCCTCTGGAAGCCATATAGACAGAGCACAACACATACACACTCTGAGAATGGAAGAACAACAGGGTAACAGCCGAGAAGAAGAAGAGGAGGAGTAAGGATGTGTGGTGGAAGGATACAGAGGTAAAACAGAGAGATTGTAGGTTTCTGAAGAAATAGGGGCCAATATTGTAGATCATGTTCATGACCTCATGGCCGAGGCGGGTTGAAAGCTGAGCTGAATGTTGGGAGAACAACCGTGTGTGTCCTCAAACATTCAAGTCTTTATAGACAGAACATGCGTGTAATCAGACAGTGTTCACTATACTGTACTGTTCACCATAAGCTGTAGACTTACTGTATTACAGTGGAGTCTACTTGCATTTTACATGAGACAGTAAAAATACGTGATAGAGATCCCTTTCCCACTAATTAGATATCTTAAATGATGTTGTGTGCACTTCTGTATTTGTCTTCATTGTTGTACAGCCTTGATGTTAATATTTTGTTGAAAAATTGTTAAGACCCCAGGAAGAATAGCTGCTGCTTAATGGAGTAGCTAATGGGGATCTAAATAATAAACAATAAACAATAAACTCTACAGATAAAGCGTTGTGAATCTAGTTTCGCGTACCTACCCCGAAGTGATAAAATAAAACAAAATTATGTATCAAATTTATAGACAAGTAATTTGTTCAGGCATGGTTTTCTAGGGAAATACAAACCTACGCACATATATTCAAACGCACATAACTATAGAATCAATTCTTAATGCGCATGTGAACGCCATCAGCGTTAATCACAGGTTCACGTTTAAAGTCTGTTTAGAGACATTCATATACATTTTTACCTTGCAGTTACTGTAAATCCGGCCTCTAGTTCATAAACGCCAGAGGAGAACTGGCCCCCACTGAGCCTGGGTTCTCCCAAGGTTTTTTTCTTCTCCATTGGGTCCCTGATGGAGTTTTAGGACACCATCGGGTCACTTGATGGAGTTTTTCGGTTCCTTGCCACTGTTGCCTTTGGCTTGCTCAGTTGGGGATATTCAAATTAATTAACCAATCATTAATACCATTGATCAGCTCTACCAAACGTGGATGTTTTTCCACTAAGAAACGAACATTGTTATTATGTTTTGATTGATACTGTGAAGCTGCTTTGATGCAATCTATATTGTGAAAAGCGCTATATAAATATACTTGATAGAGACATAATGTAACACACACACATATACAGTATGTGTTTGAATAGTCTGTTCATCGCAATGGCATTGTCATTTTTTAACAGACCAACAGTGTATCTGTGAGTCCAGTCTCATAATGGGTACATGTGTTTATGTGTCATACAGATAATGTGCAGTCTTTTCATTGTCATCAAAATCGTAGCCAGTGTTTACTTCTCAAAATACTGATACAGTTATATTGACAACCATCAAAAGCCTGTAACTTGTTAAAAATCCTTAGTACAATATATATCAATGAACATATCAGTGCCTTGTGTCACAAACAAGAATGTCAAAATGCTGTCATGTAATCCTATTGTGTTCTGCTGTTTGTACGAAATGCACTTTCCTTGTTTGCAAATCTTAAGGATGATTCAAGAAATGTACCAAAGCGACTGATAAGAACTGTTTATAGAGGAGAGCAGTTACAGCATACATTCACTCTCTCTCTCTCTATCTATCTATCTCTCAATATATATATATATAGCCTATATATATATATATATATATATATATATATATATATATATAAATCGATAGATAGATAGATAGAGAGAGAGAGAGAGAGAGAGAGAGAGAGAGAGAGAGAGGGGGGGGGGGGGGGCAGAGCAGTTACATATAGTCATACAAAAGAAAAAAAGTGTTTAAAAGAATCATGAATCAAGCTGACACGTTTAAATGTTTGTTTACATAATTATTTTGTACTTAATTTGATTTTAAAAGCCATTGGATCTGCACTAACCCTAACCCTAACCCTAGCTCTGCCTGTGACTGTCAGTCTGACTGAGATCTGCTCACACTGTGATCAGCCGCCCTTCCCCCACAGCACTGAGACTGATCGCGCGCGCGCCCTTCCCCCACAGCACTGAGAGAGACTGATCGCGCGCGCGCCCTTCCCCCACAGCACTGAGACTGACTGGAGTGACAGAGAGTTGAACTTGTCTCTGGCTGAACTAACAGACTGACAGTTACAGGTAGATAGCTAAGCAGAAGTGCTGCTCAAAAGATCACAAACTGTCGTGGCTATGCGTTTTTAAAGCACTTTTACAAGGTCTATTAGCTTCTCCGCCCTGTAATGTAAAATACCATTAATTTATGAAAGAAATACAAAGAAGATAATGCTGTTAAAGTACTTGTTAAAGTTTAATTTAGAGCCTCGAAATAATCCACACCCATCCCCCATCTTAACTCGAATAAATTGACAACAACACAGACTCCAAAAGTAGAGACATATTATACCAGCTTGAATATCAGCCCTGCTGTGTATTTGCATACATCAGTTTACTATTTTGATTAATAAATGCTATTAGTAGAAAATAAGATGTCTGTTCAAGATATCTAGGTTGCTCATTTTGCATTTTTTGCTCTTTTAAACCTGTGCTTGTTCGGACATGCGCACTGGTTCCTAGTTCGAGTCGGGTGAGTTCGTTTACAAGTGATCATGTGCTCTGTCCACTAGAAAGACTTGATCCACGACAGTTTTTTTTTTTTTGAAGAAGAAGAAGAAACACTACTGCGATTAAAAAAAAAAAGATTCTTGTCATCAGAGAGTTTTCTATTCGGTCAAATAAATAGTCACAATTGCAACGTGAAATCCAAATACGTAACTACGTCATTTACGCACGTCTGCGACAGTGGATGTATTTTCCCGGGAAATGCAGACACGTGACAATGGGACGCGAAACAGTCAGACGACAGCCCTCCACCCTCCACCACGCAGGAAAGGTGAGATGAAGTCTTGTCCTGAAAATGCATGATAACTAAATACATTGTGAAATATGAAAGTTAGTAAGATGTATGTTTATTTTAGTGGTTTAATTATTTTTTGCTTAGGGTTTTATTTACTTCTCGATTGTATTTTATTTGTTTCTCATTTGATAATTTGTTGCAATAAGGAAAAAAGTATATTGCCTACTTGTAGGCATTGACCAGTAAATATAATTTTGTTATTTCTTATATAATAGTACTTTAGATTCTACAAATTAAAAAAAAAACGAGTCAGTGATAGCCTACTATATCATTGTTTTTCTCAAGTGTTGTCAAATTGCAACTGTGATTTAAAATATTAATTATATATTTTTATATCATTATTATTTGATATATTTTTAATTTTATGTAATACAATATTTGCCCAAAAATCTTTTTTTCAGTGGAATGTTTTTTTCTAGATTTATTATTTATCTTTTTTATCTTTTTTTGCCCAATGATGGTACATAGACACTTTATAGTATTTTTATTGTGTGTTTCAATGTCCAAAGCAGACAAAAAGCACATTAGAAATAGTCCATATAAATCTAGCTGGTTATTGACTGAAAATATCCTGTATGCTGTAGCTAATCAATATAGTAGATTCATGTCAATTGTGGTCACAAGACACACAAGAACCAATGTTTTTTGGCATCATTGACATTGCCTTTTTTTAATCTAAATTCCTGTTGTAGACTGGTCACACGTGCTGTCATTGAATAGAGCTCTGTGATATAATATAAATATATACTTAAGTGTTGAACAGAAAAAACACACGTGTTTGGAACAACATGAGGTTCAATTGGAACACTTAACATAATTGTATGTTAATTACGTATGTTTTTGGGTGAACAATTCCAGTAAGATCAACAAGATTTTTTAAATATGCTTGTTTATTTCATTCACATTATATATATATATATATATATATATATATTTTTTTTTTTCCCAGTCATTTCAAGAAAGTAAGTCGCCATGCTGGGAAATAAAAGACGTAAGAAACCTCTGCAGGACGCTGAGCATCACATTACCTGTGAAACCGACAAGCCTGAGCTTCAAGAGCAGTTCATCAGCAAATATAAAGGCAAGTATTTATGAATAAGCAGTAATAACGTTACTCTACAAAACTGATAATTTAATATATAATTTATTTTTATTGTGCAGTCAAGATTTCTGAATAGAGTTCTGCAGGCATTAGCCCGAAAACAAAAACAGTTGCATTTTTGCATTTCTGGTTCCATCAACCCAAAGTCAGTGTTTATTTGCGCATTCTTAGCCCAATTATGCACAATAAGCCCATAGTGCGTGTGGTCATGTAAACGCAGACTAAGGTCATCATAAACGGCATAAGCATAAACCAATCGACACCGCTAGATTTTTGCCCCTTATTCCAGATTTGCCCAGCATGTAAACACATTAACCTGCGTTCTGTGGCTTATTGAAGTGAGCATGTGTGACTGGAAAGTGTCCTTATTGTGGATTTAAGCACATCCAGACAGAGCGAGCGTTTTCTTGACCCAAGAACATCTTAAAAAGTGTTCTCAAAAAGTGTTCTCATCTCATGCAGAAGTGGTACAGTCAAAATCCTACTAAAACTTCTTTGTCATTGTGGAGAGTGCAGTGCATGGTTGCATAGCAACAACAGACGCCACGGGAAAATCAGACTGTTATTTTACTATTAATAATAAAATATAAGCTAATATGCATTAACACTAGGACTCCCAGAATTCTATAACTACTATAATGGCCATAGCAGTCATTCTGACTGCTCATACATTATTTGCATATCATTTCAAAAAGCTATATCAAATCTAAGAATAAATGGATCTGTTATGTTAGGATAGGTAATAATAAACATCAGAACACTACATTTTAATTATGATGTATGTAAAATTGTATTAGTTAACCAACAACCACTCAGCCTCATCAAGGCTCTGAAGCATGGCTAAAGCCTCTGTGGCAGTCATTCTTCTTGCTGACATTGTTCTGATATTCTCTTTTCAATATTTCAATTTGGTTTTAGCTCGAAGCTAAAGCTAGATTTCAGCTTTGCAATAGACTAAACAAACAACAAGAGAAATTGTTGCTAGTCAACGGTGATGCATCTTCAAGAGCAGGAAAAAGGAGCAACCGACACACGGTCTGTAATGCATACGGTCAGTATGACTGTTATGACCATTCAAGGTAGAAATACTCAAAACTCAGTCTTTTGTGTCTTGTAATTTTAATAAAATAACAATGATAGAATAAAATATAGACACATTTAGGAAAAGTCAGGGTCCTATAGTTACATGGGTTTTATTTCAACAAAGTTATTACATTGCAAAATTTTAAAACAGTCAAAATGACTGCCTTGGGAGTTCTAGTGTTAATGTACATGTCAAGTAATTTGTCTTTTTTTACTCGTATATTTCAGCCTTTAAATCATTTTTATAAAAAGAATGAGGTTTATCTTTTTATAAAACCTTTTTTGTCAACTTTATTCGAATTTAATTTTACTATATGTGCCTATAGGGGTGGGCCGGGGATGGCAGGGGTTGGTGGCAATGTAAGTTTCTGGATATTTTCTATAAGAAAATTTGCGGGGCGAGGGCTTCGATTACCTCTCTCTTTTTGGACCATACATGTGTTTGCATCCCTGCATATGCGCGAGGGAGGGAGAGAGAGAGCAAGACAGTTTGAAGGCGCGCGCGCGGCCGGGGCTCTGCTCGTTCTTTCAGTAACATGCGCCCTGTCACACTCATCTACATCACTCACCGATCAAATAAGGCTTTGGCGGCAGGGGCGTGTCTAGAAGGGGGGCACGGGGTGGCACTGGCCCCCCTGGAATATGATTGACCCCCCCCTGGTGCCCCCCCAACATCATTGGGCTAGATTTACTGTCAACCTGACAATGCCCAACGCCATTGGATCAGAGCGCTGTCAATCACTGCTTGATTTGCGATTCGCAAAGCGAAATCACAGGTCCGCGTTTTTAAAACAGTAGGAGAGAGAGAGAGAGATACCTCGACACGTCATTGTAAATATTGCACCGTATGTTAGTCTGATTACTTTCATGTGTGACTGATCAAGCCAGTACCGTTAGATCAGCTAACGTAATTTCGGCAGACTGAATAGAGATTCCGTGGCAGCGCACGACCACATAAATATAAAATAGATAATTTTTATAGATTTTTAATAGATTACTCTATCTGTTGTTTTAAATACTAAAGGCACAATAATCTTTTTCCAAAAAAGTCGTGCCGTGGTGAACATTAAAATGTGAGAATGTTAACTAACACCATAGCTACATGCAACTGTGTAATTTAGATACTTAATGGGTTTTTGTTTATTTATACACCGCAACAGGACATCCAAGATTTCTTTAAGAAATCATTTTAGAGACCGATTTCATGCAGAGAACGTTCACCGACACTCACACACACATTCAATGTTTGTGTTGAGAATAATGCATGTTAGATGACTAATTAATGCCTAGGTGATGTTTTTTTTATTTATAAGAACAAAACTGTGTGGTCCAATCCATGTTAAATACAAAATGATTTTCAGGCTCTTGTTCAGTGCCACATTTAATACCATCTATATTAGGGCACTGGGCATTGCAAAGATTTTTTAATTCGTGTTTAATATTTTCTAAACAAGTATTTATTTCTAGTTGAATTTTCTAGCTGATTTCCCATGGGCCCCCCTGACTGGTCCTTGGTCCACCCTGTGGCCCCCCCATTTATAAAATCCTAGAATCACCCCTGTTTGGCGGGGCAAATAAACTGCATCCAACTGCTTTCCCTGACGCCTGGATCGTTCGGTGGCGTATTCAAACATGTTGTTTGTCCGCAGCCAGGAACAGCACGTCTGCGTGGCATCGCAATCTTCTTGTAAACAGACCCACTCGCTGCATGACAACGCATGCGATGATGCGAAATGAGGCATAGTTGTCTTGTGCTGGAGGCGGTCATATGCAAACGACTGGTACGTCACTTCGTACCGTGACGTCACCTCGTACCATGGATCCACAACGAGCTGTATTTAGAGCTTGATTAAATAAATGCTTCGTTTATAATGGGGGGGGGGGGGGCATCTTAAGCTATTAAACTTGCAGGAAGTTTTAATAATACATAGATCTCTTATATACCAAAAGATCAAGGCAAATTTGGTCTCATGTCATGACCCCTTTAAAAGTATAATGTAAAGTATAAAAAGCAAAGCATACTTTGAGATTAGCCTGGCTATTGACTATTTTCCTACAGTAATTTCCCTTTTACATCATATAATGTACATCATATGGTTAAGAACTTTTAGTAATAATCAAAATAATAGTTGACATTAAAGAAACTGCTGCTAATGAATTTCTCCTCTTCAGGGCGTGGAGTTTTCACCACTGGAGCTTTCTTCAGAGGGGATTTTGTTCTTGAATACAGAGGTGAACTTCTGAGTTCAGAGGAGAGTCTTGCTCGAACTGAACACTACACTGAAGCTGAGAACACGTTCCTGTTTGATTTTCAGTGGCATGGCAGAAATTGGTGGTGAGTAAAGAACTGTTGGATTGATGTAGTAGTGATGATAAAATATCTGGAACTGTAAAATACTCAGGGTGTGTTCATGCCTGTAGTTCTGTTCGCTTGGTTCGTTTGGTCCGGGTCTGCTTAGTGTTCAGATTGGCATTTCTATCGTCAAACCTGTTATGCTTGACCAGTTTGTCCTTTTTAGGGTCACATCTTCCTGTTTTTGGTTCGTTTATATGTCTCTGGTCCATGTTATGCTCATATTTCATTCAAACCGCACCAGAGTTTTTCTCTGTATTCCCTAAAGAGAACAAAATGGTTAAAGGGATAGTTCAGGATTTAGCATTAAGCTTTGTATTAGTAGAAAACCTGTAGTATTTTCGAATTACCATGCTTTCCACCCTCATATCCCCCTGAGACGAGAGATTTATGTATTTTTTGTCTGGAAAAAATCCTCCGATGAAGCAAAATTCGTCATTTTGCGTCATCGGAGGATTTTTTGGCCAGAGGCTAAAGACTACAGCCAGTAGTAGGGGCTGTCCCGCATGTTCTCAACCCGCCCATAGAGGGTGGGATCTCACTCACACAATGTACACATAGTGTCAGACATCTTTTTCTGGAAGCTAAGCTAGCAGGTTCTTGTTCTGTGGCGAAAGCTGAGTAGTAGGGGTTACCATCCTCTTTTTCCCGGACATGTCCGGCCGTCGATGTCCGGGATTCAGCTTTTGCTTTCTGCAGTCGCCATTCATTGTTTACATGCACACCTTTTGTTTCAATCTAACTGAATTCATTCCGATTGGTGAATCTGAATGTAGTGTTTACATGAAAGCTAAACAAGTGATCGGTTGATGTGCATTTTAACATTGCTAAGAAAATTTCGTCTCACAGGTGTCGCTCATCAGTAATCACGCCACCGGCCTCGCGCCGTTCTCCCGCGGCCCTCACTCGTCCTGCTCGCCACAGTAAACATGACTCGTGTCGTTCTCCCGCGGCCCTCACTCGTCCTGCTCGCCACAGTAAACATGACTCGTGTCGTTCTCCCGCGGCCCTCACTCGTCCTGCTCGCCACAGTAAACATGACTCGTGTCGTTCTCCCGCGGCCCTCACTCGTCCTGCTCGCCACAGTAAACATGACTCGTGTCGTTCTCCCGCGGCCCTCACTCGTCCTGCTCGCCACAGTAAACATGACTCGTGTCGTTCTCCCGCGGCCCTCACTCGTCCTGCTCGCCACAGTAAACATGACTCACACCGTTCTCCCGCTGCCCTCACTCGTCCTGCTCGCCACAGTAAACATGACTCGTGTCGTTCTCCCGCGGCCCTCACTCGTCCTGCTCGCCACAGTAAACATGACTCGTGTCGTTCTCCCGCGGCCCTCACTCGTCCTGCTCGCCACAGTAAACATGACTCGAGCCGTTCTCCCTCTGCCCTCACTCGTCCTGCTCGCCACAGTAAACATGACTCGTGCCGTTCTCCCGCGGCCCTCACTTGTCCTGCTCGCCACAGTAAACATGACTCGCGCCGTTCTCCCGCGGCCCTCACTCGTCCTGCTCGCCACATTAAACATGACTCGCGTCGTTCTCCCGCGGCCCTCACTCGTCCTGCTCGCCACAGTAAACATGACTCGCGCCGTTCTCCCGCGGCCCTCACTCGTCCTGATCGCCACAGTAAACATGACTCGTGCCGTTCTCCCGCGGCCCTCACTCGTCCTGCTCGCCACAGTAAACATGACTCGCGCGTTCTCCCGCGGCCCTCACTCGTCCTGCTCGCCACAGTAAACATGACTCGTGCCGTTCTCCCGCGGCCCTCACTCGTCCTGATCGCCACAGTAAACATGACTCGTGCCGTTCTCCCGCGGCCCTCACTCGTCCTGCTCGCCACAGTAAACATGACTCGTGCCGTTCTCCCGCGGCCCTCACTCGTCCTGCTCGCCACAGTAAACATGACTCGCGCCGTTCTCCCGCGGCCCTCACTCGTCCTGCTCGCCACAGTAAACATGACTCGTGCCGTTCTCCCGCGGCCCTCACTCGTCCTGCTCGCCACAGTAAACATGACTCGTGCCGTTCTCCCGCGGCCCTCACTCGTCCTGCTCGCCACAGTAAACATGACTCGTGCGTTCTCCCGCGGCCCTCACTCGTCCTGCTCGCCACAGTAAACATGACTCGTGCCGTTCTCCCGCGGCCCTCACTCGTCCTGCTCGCCACAGTAAACATGACTCGCGCGTTCTCCCGCGGCCCTCACTCGTCCTGCTCGCCACAGTAAACATGACTCGTGTCGTTCTCCCGCGGCCCTCACTCGTCCTGCTCGCCACAGTAAACATGACTCGCGTCGTTCTCCCGCGGCCCTCACTCGTCCTGCTCGCCACAGTAAACATGACTCGTGCCGTTCTCCCGCGGCCCTCACTCGTCCTGCTCGCCACAGTAAACATGACTCGCGCGTTCTCCCGCGGCCCTCACTCGTCCTGCTCGCCACAGTAAACATGACTCGTGTCGTTCTCCCGCGGCCCTCACTCGTCCTGCTCGCCACAGTAAACATGACTCGCGTCGTTCTCCCGCGGCCCTCACTCGTCCTGCTCGCCACAGTAAACATGACTCGCGCCGTTCTCCCGCGGCCCTCACTCGTCCTGCTCGCCACAGTAAACATGACTCGCGTCGTTCTCCCGCGGCTCTCACTCGTCCTGCTCGCCACAGTAAACATGACTCGCGCCGTTCTCCCGCGGCCCTCACTCGTCCTGCTTGCCACAGTAAACATGACTCGCGCCGTTCTCCCGCGGCCCTCACTCGTCCTGATCGCCACAGTAAACATGACTCGTGCCGTTCTCCCGCGGCCCTCACTCGTCCTGCTCGCCACAGTAAACATGACTCGTGCCGTTCTCCCGCGGCCCTCACTCGTCCTGATCGCCACAGTAAACATGACTCGTGCCGTTCTCCCGCGGCCCTCACTCGTCCTGCTCGCCACAGTAAACATGACTCGTGCCGTTCTCCCGCGGCCCTCACTCGTCCTGCTCGCCACAGTAAACATGACTCGTGCCGTTCTCCCGCGGCCCTCACTCGTCCTGCTCGCCACAGTAAACATGACTCGCGCGTTCTCCCGCGGCCCTCACTCGTCCTGCTCGCCACAGTAAACATGACTCGTGTCGTTCTCCCGCGGCCCTCACTCGTCCTGCTCGCCACAGTAAACATGACTCGCGTCGTTCTCCCGCGGCTCTCACTCGTCCTGCTCGCCACAGTAAACATAATGAATGGTGACTGTAGAACGCAAAAGCCGAATCCCGAACATTTTGGGCGATCTCAAAACACATTTTCGAACTCACTAGTAGCCTATACTTGTTGTTTAACTACTGCGCTCTGTTACCGGTAGGCGTGGCCTCCTAGGGCAGCGAAGCAAGTGCATTCTGGGAGTTGTTGTCTTTCATCCACATAAGCCAAAAATACATTTTCTGGCTTTTCTCAGTCTACAGTAGAAAGCTCCAAATTCAAAAATAATTTCACATTTCTTCTACATAAATGACCCATTTTAAATACATATTCATCTTCGCAGAGGTGAAGTATCCCTTTAATTTGAGATGGCTTTATCTGAGAGCTGAGAGGATGTTGCAGTACACTATCATATATATCAGTGGTTTTCAGACCCTCTCTGCAGATTCTGTATGTCTCCTTCACCAGACACACTCAGTTGAGTTCATAGAGCCGTGTTCTGATGATAAACTCCTCATCTGAATCAGCTGGATTAAAACACGAGACATACAGCATATGCAGAGCGGTGGGTTCCCAGGACTGGGGTTCAGAACCACTTATAGAAAATAACTGTACATTTCTATCATGTATACTAAGATTACAAGTATTGAGTGATAATTGGATGTCTTTATAGCATGGATGCATCTAAAGAAGACGGGTTGTCCTTGGGAAGACTTGTAAACGATCAGACCAGAAATCCTACTTGCAAAATGAGAACCGTTGAAGTGAGCAGAAAACCTCACCTGTGTCTCTTTGCTGTACGAGACATTCTACCAGGAGAAGAAATCACTTACAATTATGGAGACTCAGATTGGCCATGGCGAGTCAAGGTACTATCAAGAAAATGCTAAAGAGATTGATCAGTAATTCATGATAATCTTTTACTGTCATTCTGATTAGTTACCATGTGATTGTGGTCTCATATTTCTGAAGCCTTTAAATCAAGCATCAGCAGAATCCACTGATAAAAAGCCAGCCAGCAGTTTGGGCCCGCAGAAATCGGTAGGTCCACTTTAAAACATCTGTATCATTATATTATTGACTATTTCAGCTTAGAGATGTGTGTGAAAGAAATGATAGTTAAAGTGTAGGACAGCTAGAGAAATGAACATAAACAAGTTTTTCTGTCCTTCACAAATATTTCCTGCTTTCTTAGCCCCATTGTGCAGCTTCTCTTCCCTTTCCTGAATTGGACAAGGTGAACAGCAAGGGTCCACATAAGCTGTCAGGCAAAGCAAGAACATCAAGGAATAAAACGGTAACCATCTCATACATGCAGCAGCGATCTACTGATGTTTACTGCCAGCTAGTTAAAAGTGCAGTCAGTGATTTCTGATAAACACTGTTGATATTTAAAATCGACAGCCAAACAAACACACACCTCCCTTCATTGCTCCGCCCCCAAAATAATGAACAACACAGGCAACCAGTTGACTACAGGTGCATATCCACTTCATCCAGCACACGTGTGTAATAGTTGTGGCACGTTCGGATCATTTTACTGACTTGGATCTTTGAATCTCGTTCATCAAAATTAACAAATCTTTTTTCGAAAACCTTTTGTTCATTTCAGTAGAATGTATTTAAAATGGTAGCCAAATTCCCCAAACACATCAAATGTTGATCGCATTTAGAATAAGAAAAAAAGTGCGATGCAAGGAAAAGGCCAAATTATGAGAGACGGAAATGATTCATTAATTTATTTGGGTCTTCAGGCTATGCAGTCTGTTAGTTACCTCACCTCCCGATCTAAGCCGTTCGTTCATCCTGTGACATCCTCATAAACTTAACTTTGCAGTCTGTAGTACCGGATACGTACACGTTTCGAGTCTATCGACTTCGGGTTCAAGTCATTCGTTCATCACGTGGCAGCCCCATTGAGCTATGCAGTCTGTAGTACCGGATACGTACACGTTTCGAGTCTATCGACTTCGGGTTCAAGTCATTCGTTCATCACGTGGCAGCCCCATTGAGCTATGCAGTCAATACTGGATGCAGAATTGATTAGTTCATATTTTGAGTCTTCGAGGACTTGAGAGGTGAACTAATCATTTATCTTTCCAGTACTGACAGCATAGCCTCAATGGGACTGATGGGAAGAACGAAGGACCCAAAGACTCGAGTGATTTAACTAATCATTTCTGTTTCCAGTACAGAACCTATAGGATGTTGTGTGTGCGCAGTCAACACAAAATTAAAGAATCACTCTCTGAGACAACTCAGTAGTCACGAGTCATTAAAGATTGTTCAAAATGTCTATCACACAAACAAGCCCCCCCGTTGGACCCCATTGAAGTCACTATATGGAGAAACACCTGGAGTGTGTTCCTCAAAAACCTTCATTTCTTTTACACTGAAGAAAGAAAGACATGAACATCTTAGATGGTGTGATGATGGCGAGTAAATTATCAGGAAATTTTAATTCTGAAGTGAACTAATCATTTAAGTAGTTATTGGTTCAGAGTTTTAATGTCTGAACCAGTGTAACTATTAATTTGACTATTGTCACAATTTTGTTGTTTTTTATTTTATTAATGATCTTTGCTTTGAAGTGTGCAAAACACGTTTCTTTATTTTTTGTTTACCCCTACAGTGTGTTTGTTTTGTTTTATATGGGTGCCACAGTTTTCAATATTTTTAATGTCATTTTATTCTTGTTTAAGCTAAATATCTCTTTATATATCTGCAGAAGCGGTTTCAATCAAGACTGTTACAGTCATCCTCAGTCGCATCCATATCTGGTGCACCCTCTTCATCAGCACCCTGTGCTGTGTCCACCTCTATAATGGCCTCATCAACCTCATGCCCTCCTGCCCTGTCCTCATCAACATCAACACCTCCCACGTCACCTTCATCATCCTCGCCTGTGCAGCCTTCATCATCCTCGCCTGTGCAGCCTTCATCATCCTCGCCTGTGCAGCCTTCATCATCCTCGCCTGTGCAGCCTTCATCATCCTCGCCTGTGCAGCCTTCATCATCCTCGCCTGGGCAGCCTTCATCAGCCTCGCCTGGGCAGCCTTCATCATCCTCGCCTGTGCAGCCTTCATCAGCCTCGCCTGGGCAGCCTTCATCAGCCTTGCCTGGGCAGCCTTCATCATCCTCGCCTGGGCAGCCTTCATCAGCCTCGCCTGGGCAGCCTTCATCAGCCTCGCCTGGGCAGCCTTCATCATCCTCGCCTGGGCAGCCTTCATCAGCCTCGCCTGGGCAGCCTTCATCAGCCTCGCCTGGGCAGCCTTCATCAGCCTCGCCTGGGCAGCCTTCATCATCCTCGCCTGTGCAGCCTTCATCAGCCTCGCCTGGGCAGCCTTCATCAGCCTGGCCTGGGCAGCCTTCATCATCCTCGCCTGGGCAGCCTTCATCAGCCTCGCCTGTGCAGCCTTCATCATCCTCGCCTGTGCAGCCTTCATCAGCCTCGCCTGGGCAGCCTTCATCATCCTCGCCTGTGAAGCCTTCATCAGCCTCGTCTGTGCAGCCTTCATCAGCCTCGCCTGGGCAGCCTTCATCATCCTCGCCTAGGCAGCCTTCATCAGCCTCGCCTGTGCAGCCTTCATCAGCCTCACCTGGGCAGCCTTCATCAGCCTCGCCTGGGCAGCCTTCATCAGCCTCGCCTGGGCAGCCTTCATCAGCCTCGCCTGGGCAGCCTTCATCATCCTCGCCTGTGCAGCCTTCATCAGCCTCGCCTGGGCAGCCTTCATCAGCCTCGCCTGGGCAGCCTTCATCAGCCTCGCCTGGGCAGCCTTCATCATCCTCGCCTGTGCAGCCTTCATCAGCCTCGCCTGGGCAGCCTTCATCATCCTCGCCTGGGCAGCCTTCATCAGCCTCGTCTGTGCAGCCTTCATCAGCCTCGCCTGGGCAGCCTTCATCAGCCTCGCCTGTGCAGCCTTCATCAGCCTCGCCTGTGCAGCCTTCATCAGCCTCGCCTGGGCAGCCTTCATCATCCTCGCCTGTGCAGCCTTCATCAGCCTCGTCTGTGCAGCCTTCATCAGCCTCGCCTGGGCAGCCTTCATCAGCCTCGCCTGGGCAGCCTTCATCAGCCTCGCCTGGGCAGCCTTCATCAGCCTGGCCTGGGCAGCCTTCATCAGCCTCGCCTGTGCAGCCTTCATCAGCCTCGCCTGTGCAGCCTTCATCAGCCTCGCCTGGGCAGCCTTCATCATCCTCGCCTGGGCAGCCTTCATCAGCCTCGCCTGGGCAGCCTTCATCAGCCTCGTCTGTGCAGCCTTCATCATCCTCGCCTGGGCAGCCTTCATCATCCTCGCCTGGGCAGCCTTCATCATCCTCGCCTGGGCAGCCTTCATCATCCTCGCCTGGGCAGCCTTCATCATCCTCGCCTGTGCAGCCTTCATCAGCCTCGCCTGGGCAGCCTTCATCATCCTCGCCTGGGCAGCCTTCATCAGCCTGGCCTGGGCAGCCTTCATCAGCCTGGCCTGGGCAGCCTTCATCATCCTCGCCTGTGCAGCCTTCATCATCCTCACCTGGGCAGCCTTCATCAGCCTCGCCTGGGCAGCCTTCATCAGCCTCGCCTGGGCAGCCTTCATCAGCCTGGCCTGTGCAGCCTTCATCAGCCTCGCCTGTGCAGCCTTCATCAGCCTCGCCTGTGCAGCCTTCATCAGCCTCGCCTGTGCAGCCTTCATCATCCTCGCCTGTGAAGCCCTCATCGCCTTATGCGCAGCATTCATCATCCTCATCCTCGCCTGCTCCACCCTTATCTTCACCTTGTGCTGTGTCAACACCAGTGGTTCACTCATCACAGGTGTCTGAGACACTCTCATGGGAGGTGGGTAGATTCATTTGCTGAATTATTGGGATGGTCGGGGTGTATTGCACTGGTAGAACTAACAATAGATTATATGAAATTATATATCATTTATATTGGTTTGTATTCATCCTCTTCCAGATATCCTCTTTAAGGCCATCAAGAAAAAGACAGGTATGTGACTTGCCATGTGATACTTTATATGCAATTTTTTTTTGCATAATTATGAATTGGCTTGCATAATAGTATCCGCAATATGATGAAACGTAATGTTACAGCAACCACTGCCTTGAGTAAGTGTTAAATTCTCTCATTCAGTATTCCGGAAGTTCCGTCTGTGACACAGACTACAGCGATGTCACAGACTACAGCGATGTTGACTACATACCAAAAATCAGCTCCGATGAATCGGATGGTAGTTCTTCTGGACATGACATGGTCAAAAGTGCTTTGATACATCCAACATCTCCCAACGAGGCAGGTAGTTCATCTGATCAATTTATGACCGCACCATCACCAAAAAAGATGAAATGCCAATCTAAAGAGACAAACACTTTGTCTGGTGAAAAGACTTTTATTCAGTCAATGCCATCACCAAAGCAGGAACGCAAGGCGTACAACAAGAAGCAGTATTGCCTTTATTGCTCTAAGCCATATTCAAAAATGGCAAGACACCTTGAATTTGTCCATCGCAACGAAGTGGGGGTTGTAAAGGCAATAGCATTTCCAAAACATTCCAAAGAAAGACAAGTCCAGTTAAACCTCCTTAGAAAAAGGGGCAACTTTGCCCACAACACAGATGTGGTGAGACAAGGACATGGGGAGATGATTGCCTGCTACCGTCCAAAAAATAGACAAAGAGCCAAAGAATTTATTCACTGCATTTACTGCCAAGGGCTTTACAACAAGCATAGCCTTTGGAAGCATATCAAAAACTGTCCCCTTAAACCTAAAGAGGATGATGCCCAGGGCAGGAAAAGAGTTCGATCTCTGTGTGCTTTAAACACACCAGTTGGCTTAGAAGTGAGCAAAGGTTTCAAGAAAATACTGTCCTTTATGAACTATGATGAAGTTTCGCGTGTAGTTCATACTGACAGATGCATCATGCAGCTGGGGGAGCACATGTTCAACAGGATGGGGTCTGATGTGACCAAACATGACTACATCAGACAGAAGATGAGAGAAGTAGGCAGACTTCTTCTTGAAGCAAGGAAGATTACCCCACTGAGAACAATGGTAGACTTCTTCATACCAGCAAACTTCAAACATGTCATAGCAGCTGTTAAAGTTTTATGTGGCTACAATGAAGAGAAAAACTCCTACCGCATTCCTTCTTTAGCTCTCAAACTTGGGCATTCTTTAAACAAGGTCTGTAGCATTGTTGAGAGCAATGCCATGATGTATGGAGATCATGATCGTGCTGAATGCGCCCGAGACTTCAGGAAAATACACCAGGCAAGGTGGAATGAGTACATTTCTGCTGGTGCTATAACTACATTGAAAGAAGCCAAGTGGAACACACCACAGATCATTCCTTTCACTCAGGATGTCAAAGTCCTGCACACACATCTTGAAAAGAAACACGATGGGCTCCTAAGTAAGCTCAGAACTTGCCCTTCTGCTGACAGCTACTCTGCTCTAGCCAAGGTCACACTGTCCCAGGTCATCCTGTTCAACCGAAGGAGAGAAGGTGAGGTATCCCGGATGCTTTTGTCAGCTTTTAAAAGTAGGGATTCTTCTGAGCTACACAAAGACATTGCCATCTGTCTGTCTGAGTTTGAGAGGAAGCTGTGTCTGCACTTCACAAGAGTTGAGATCCGGGGTAAACGAGGCAGAAAGGTTCCTGTGCTCCTCAAGCCTTCCATGGTTTCTGCCATGGAGCTGCTCGTTGAAACGCGGGAGCTTTGTGGTGTTCCAGCAGAGAATCCCTTTATGTTTGCCAGATGTGGAGCAATGTCAGCCTACAGAGGTGGAGAGTGCATCAACAAAGCTGCTTGCGAATGTGGCATAAAGAACCCTGAAGCACTGTCATCAACTAGGCTCAGGAAACACATAGCAACCATGTCTAAAATTCTTAACCTTGATGAGAATGAAGCAGACCAACTGGCTGATTTCCTTGGTCACGATATCAGAATCCACAGACAGTATTACCGGTTACCAGAGGGAACACTGCAGCTGGCAAAAATGAGTAAAGTCCTAATGGCCATGGAGAAAGGAACACTGTCTGACTACAAAGGAAAGAAACTTGATGACATTGAAATTGACCCAAATGGTATGAGTATATTTAGTCTGTGTGTATCTGTGCTGTACTTATTTGCAAAACACATCATGTCACAGATACTAAGTATAAGCAATATAGTGTTAATTTTATTGTCATTTAATTATTTAGAGCAACTTGAGGCCCAAGGTGATTCCATGTCAAGTGATGAGGAGGACTACAGTGACCTATCTCAGACAACAGCACCAGCAGAGACTGATCGACCTGTTCAACCTGTTCAATCTGATCAACCTGTTCAACCTGTTCAATCTGATCAATCTGTTTCACAGGTGGATCAATGTAAGAAAAATCTCTAAACTGCACAAACAACAATAATCAAATAAACATGAATTAGCTCCAAGCAGCAATATCCAGCCAAATTCAAATAATCAACACATGAGGACACAATCTTGATTTGGTCTTTACTCACCGATTTAGTTGTAATGAGAATTTACTTTTTAACTATTTCATAGGTTCTTCACACGCTCCAAAAAAGAAATGGGAGGACAGTGAGGTAAAAGCAGTAGAGAGACACATGATGAAGTTCATCAAGACATGCAAAGTTCCTGGTAAGCAAGACTGTGAAAGATGCATTCACGCAGAGCCAGAAGCTTTGAAGCAGCGAACATGGACTGGTGTGAAAAATTATGTGCGGAACAGGATCACGACTCTTAAAAGAAAGGGTGGTTTGTAGGGAGCCATCAACACTTCAACACTTTGCATATTATGCTCTTTTTGTAAGAAATTGAGCTTAATTAAAAGAAATGAGGATAAAGGTGTAGAAATATTCTGAGGATGGAATGAAACAGAATATAAAGTGAAAAGTTAGAGTATAAGAAAGCTAATGAAGAAGTAGAGGATAGTAATATAGTCTAATTTCATTTATTCAGTTTTCTTTGTTCAGTTGCAATGAAGTTGGATGGAATGTCATGTTAAACTTTTTGATATTTCTGTTATAGAGGGAGGAGAGAATGTAAAGATGATAAAGTGAAGAGTGATTAGCTGTGTTGGACATGGGCTGTGGCTGGATGTAACCGATCGGTGAGAGTTGCCGTGTGGAGGCGGGAGGAGCTGAAAACTGAGACGTGAGTTTGACACTTTCTGCTTCCCGTAGTGACGCTTGCGCTGTGTTTGCATACTTTACCACAGCTGAAGTGGAATAAATGCATTATTTGCCAAATACACCGATATTTCAGAGACATTTTGATTCAATACATGTACTGCTTAATACAGCGTCTGTTTGTACAAGAATATAGTTCAACATAAGCCTAAATCCCAATGAAGTGGGGTCTACATTGTATCAGTTTTATTTTGATAACCATGACAATATAACATCGCGACTACATGAAAAGAGCTTTCACTGTTATAAAAAACAGATTTGTGCGGTGGATTCGGCAAATCGTGGATCAGTTGTGTCGTCATCAGAGCTCGTGAGTCGCTCTGGAGAAAGTGCTCTGGCTGAGTCCTGCTCTCGAATCGCTCTCGCCGTACTCTGAGACCATACGTCACAGTCACGGGGCGTCGCTGTCTGAAGCCGTACACAAGCTCTAACCGTCATGCACTGCTCAAGTCAGCCGTCTGTGCAGCGCTGTCCAACAAGTTCAACAAGCATAAAGCTCTCCTCCCTCTTTACATCATCTTTATATTCTCCTCCCTCTTTACATCCCCTTTACATTCTCCTCCCTCTTTACATCTGTAAAGTAAAGGGGATGTAAAGAGAAGGAGTGAATGTAAAGAGGAGAGAATGTAAAGAGGATGTAAAGAGGGAGGAGAGAATGTAAAGAGGATGTAAAGAGGGAGGAGAGAATGTAAAGAGGATGTAAAGAGGGAGGAGAGAATGTAAAGGGGATGTAAAGAGGGAGGAGAGAATGTAAAGGGGGTGTAAAGAGGGAGGAGAGAATGTAAAGAGGAGAGAATGTAAAGAGGATGTAAAGAGGGAGGAGAGAATGTAAAGAGGGAGGAGAGAATGTAAAGGGGATGTAAAGAGGAGGAGTGAATGTAAAGAGAGAATGTAAAGAGGATGTAAAGAGGGAGGAGAGAATGTAAAGAGGATGTAAAGAGGGAGGAGAGAATGTAAAGAGGATGTAAAGAGGGAGGAGAGAATGTAAAGGGGGTGTAAAGAGGAGGAGTGAATGTAAAGAGGAGAGAATGTAAAGAGGATGTAAAGAGGGAGGAGAGAATGTAAAGAGGATGTAAAGAGGGAGGAGAGAATGTAAAGAGGATGTAAAGAGGGAGGAGAGAATGTAAAGGGGATGTAAAGAGGGAGGAGAGAATGTAAAGGGGGTGTAAAGAGGGAGGAGAGAATGTAAAGAGGGAGGAGAGAATGTAAAGGGAATGTAAAGAGGGAGGAGATAATGTAAAGGATGTAAAGAGGGAGGAGAGAATGTAAAGGGAATGTAAAGAGGGAGGAGATAATGTAAAGGATGTAAAGAGGGAGGAGAGAATGTAAAGGGAATGTAAAGAGGGAGGAGATAATGTAAAGGATGTAAAGAGGGAGGAGAGAATGTAAAGGGAATGTAAAGAGGGAGGAGAGAATGTAATGGATGTAAAGAGGGAGGAGAGAATGTAAAGAGGAAGGAGAGAATGTAAAGAGGGAGGAGATAATGTAAAGGATGTAAAGAGGGAGGAGAGAATGTAAAGAGGGAGGAGAGAATGTAAAGAGGGAGGAGATAATGTAAAGGATGTAAAGAGGGAGGAGAGACTGTAAAGAGGGAGGAGAGAATGTAAAGAGCATGTAAAGAGGGAGG
>NW_026607025.1:0-152500 GCF_029890125.1 Rhinichthys klamathensis goyatoka
TAAACATAATGAATGGTGACTGTAGAACGCAAAAGCCGAATCCCGAACATTTTGGGCGATCTCAAAACACATTTTCGAACTCACTAGTAGCCTATACTTGTTGTTTAACTACTGCGCTCTGTTACCGGTAGGCGTGGCCTCCTAGGGCAGCGAAGCAAGTGCATTCTGGGAGTTGTTGTCTTTCATCCACATAAGCCAAAAATACATTTTCTGGCTTTTCTCAGTCTACAGTAGAAAGCTCCAAATTCCAAAAATAATTTCACATTTCTTCTACATAAATGACCCATTTTAAATACATATTCATCTTCGCAGAGGTGAAGTATCCCTTTAATTTGAGATGGCTTTATCTGAGAGCTGAGAGGATGTTGCAGTACACTATCATATATATCAGTGGTTTTCAGACCCTCTCTGCAGATTCTGTATGTCTCCTTCACCAGACACACTCAGTTGAGTTCATAGAGCCGTGTTCTGATGATAAACTCCTCATCTGAATCAGCTGGATTAAAACACGAGACATACAGCATATGCAGAGCGGTGGGTTCCCAGGACTGGGGTTCAGAACCACTTATAGAAAATAACTGTACATTTCTATCATGTATACTAAGATTACAAGTATTGAGTGATAATTGGATGTCTTTATAGCATGGATGCATCTAAAGAAGACGGGTTGTCCTTGGGAAGACTTGTAAACGATCAGACCAGAAATCCTACTTGCAAAATGAGAACCGTTGAAGTGAGCAGAAAACCTCACCTGTGTCTCTTTGCTGTACGAGGACATTCTACCAGGAGAAGAAATCACTTACAATTATGGAGACTCAGATTGGCCATGGCGAGTCAAGGTACTATCAAGAAAATGCTAAAGAGATTGATCAGTATTCATGATAATCTTTTACTGTCATTCTGATTAGTTACCATGTGATTGTGGTCTCATATTTCTGAAGCCTTTAAATCAAGCATCAGCAGAATCCACTGATAAAAGCCAGCCAGCAGTTTGGGCCCGCAGAAATCGGTAGGTCCACTTTAAACATCTGTATCATTATATTATTGACTATTTCAGCTTAGAGATGTGTGTGAAAGAAATGATAGTTAAAGTGTAGGACAGCTAGAGAAATGAACATAAACAAGTTTTTCTGTCCTTCACAAATATTTCCTGCTTTCTTAGCCCATTGTGCAGCTTCTCTTCCCTTTCCTGAATTGGACAAGGTGAACAGCAAGGGTCCACATAAGCTGTCAGGCAAAGCAAGAACATCAAGGAATAAAACGGTAACCATCTCATACATGCAGCAGCGATCTACTGATGTTTACTGCCAGCTAGTTAAAAGTGCAGTCAGTGATTTCTGATAAACACTGTTGATATTTAAAATCGACAGCCAAACAAACACACACCTCCCTTCATTGCTCCGCCCCCAAAATAATGAACAACACAGGCAACCAGTTGACTACAGGTGCATATCCACTTCATCCAGCACACGTGTGTAATAGTTGTGGCACGTTCGGATCATTTTACTGACTTGGATCTTTGAATCTCGTTCATCAAAATTAACAAATCTTTTTCGAAAACCTTTTGTTCATTTCAGTAGAATGTATTTAAAATGTAGCCAAATTCCCCAAACACATCAAATGTTGATCGCATTTAGAATAAGAAAAAAAGTGCGATGCAAGGAAAAGGCCAAATTATGAGAGACGGAAATGATTCATTAATTTATTTGGGTCTTCAGGCTATGCAGTCTGTTAGTTACCTCACCTCCCGATCTAAGCCGTTCGTTCATCCTGTGACATCCTCATAAACTTAACTTTGCAGTCTGTAGTACCGGATACGTACACGTTTCGAGTCTATCGACTTCGGGTTCAAGTCATTCGTTCATCACGTGGCAGCCCCATTGAGCTATGCAGTCTGTAGTACCGGATACGTACACGTTTCGAGTCTATCGACTTCGGGTTCAAGTCATTCGTTCATCACGTGGCAGCCCCATTGAGCTATGCAGTCAATACTGGATGCAGAATTGATTAGTTCATATTTTGAGTCTTCGAGGACTTGAGAGGTGAACTAATCATTTATCTTTCCAGTACTGACAGCATAGCCTCAATGGGACTGATGGGAAGAACGAAGGACCCAAAGACTCGAGTGATTTAACTAATCATTTCTGTTTCCAGTACAGAACCTATAGGATGTTGTGTGTGCGCAGTCAACACAAAATTAAAGAATCACTCTCTGAGACAACTCAGTAGTCACGAGTCATTAAAGATTGTTCAAAATGTCTATCACACAAACAAGCCCCCCCGTTGGACCCCATTGAAGTCACTATATGGAGAAACACCTGGAGTGTGTTCCTCAAAAACCTTCATTTCTTTTACACTGAAGAAAGAAAGACATGAACATCTTAGATGGTGTGATGATGGCGAGTAAATTATCAGGAAATTTTAATTCTGAAGTGAACTAATCATTTAAGTAGTTATTGGTTCAGAGTTTTAATGTCTGAACCAGTGTAACTATTAATTTGACTATTGTCACAATTTTGTTGTTTTTTATTTTATTAATGATCTTTGCTTTGAAGTGTGCAAAACACGTTTCTTTATTTTTTGTTTACCCCTACAGTGTGTTTGTTTTGTTTTATATGGGTGCCACAGTTTTCAATATTTTTAATGTCATTTTATTCTTGTTTAAGCTAAATATCTCTTTATATATCTGCAGAAGCGGTTTCAATCAAGACTGTTACAGTCATCCTCAGTCGCATCCATATCTGGTGCACCCTCTTCATCAGCACCCTGTGCTGTGTCCACCTCTATAATGGCCTCATCAACCTCATGCCCTCCTGCCCTGTCCTCATCAACATCAACACCTCCCACGTCACCTTCATCATCCTCGCCTGTGCAGCCTTCATCATCCTCGCCTGTGCAGCCTTCATCATCCTCGCCTGTGCAGCCTTCATCATCCTCGCCTGTGCAGCCTTCATCATCCTCGCCTGTGCAGCCTTCATCATCCTCGCCTGGGCAGCCTTCATCAGCCTCGCCTGGGCAGCCTTCATCATCCTCGCCTGTGCAGCCTTCATCAGCCTCGCCTGGGCAGCCTTCATCAGCCTTGCCTGGGCAGCCTTCATCATCCTCGCCTGGGCAGCCTTCATCAGCCTCGCCTGGGCAGCCTTCATCAGCCTCGCCTGGGCAGCCTTCATCATCCTCGCCTGGGCAGCCTTCATCAGCCTCGCCTGGGCAGCCTTCATCAGCCTCGCCTGGGCAGCCTTCATCAGCCTCGCCTGGGCAGCCTTCATCATCCTCGCCTGTGCAGCCTTCATCAGCCTCGCCTGGGCAGCCTTCATCAGCCTGGCCTGGGCAGCCTTCATCATCCTCGCCTGGGCAGCCTTCATCAGCCTCGCCTGTGCAGCCTTCATCATCCTCGCCTGTGCAGCCTTCATCAGCCTCGCCTGGGCAGCCTTCATCATCCTCGCCTGTGAAGCCTTCATCAGCCTCGTCTGTGCAGCCTTCATCAGCCTCGCCTGGGCAGCCTTCATCATCCTCGCCTAGGCAGCCTTCATCAGCCTCGCCTGTGCAGCCTTCATCAGCCTCACCTGGGCAGCCTTCATCAGCCTCGCCTGGGCAGCCTTCATCAGCCTCGCCTGGGCAGCCTTCATCAGCCTCGCCTGGGCAGCCTTCATCATCCTCGCCTGTGCAGCCTTCATCAGCCTCGCCTGGGCAGCCTTCATCAGCCTCGCCTGGGCAGCCTTCATCAGCCTCGCCTGGGCAGCCTTCATCATCCTCGCCTGTGCAGCCTTCATCAGCCTCGCCTGGGCAGCCTTCATCATCCTCGCCTGGGCAGCCTTCATCAGCCTCGTCTGTGCAGCCTTCATCAGCCTCGCCTGGGCAGCCTTCATCAGCCTCGCCTGTGCAGCCTTCATCAGCCTCGCCTGTGCAGCCTTCATCAGCCTCGCCTGGGCAGCCTTCATCATCCTCGCCTGTGCAGCCTTCATCAGCCTCGTCTGTGCAGCCTTCATCAGCCTCGCCTGGGCAGCCTTCATCAGCCTCGCCTGGGCAGCCTTCATCAGCCTCGCCTGGGCAGCCTTCATCAGCCTGGCCTGGGCAGCCTTCATCAGCCTCGCCTGTGCAGCCTTCATCAGCCTCGCCTGTGCAGCCTTCATCAGCCTCGCCTGGGCAGCCTTCATCATCCTCGCCTGGGCAGCCTTCATCAGCCTCGCCTGGGCAGCCTTCATCAGCCTCGTCTGTGCAGCCTTCATCATCCTCGCCTGGGCAGCCTTCATCATCCTCGCCTGGGCAGCCTTCATCATCCTCGCCTGGGCAGCCTTCATCATCCTCGCCTGGGCAGCCTTCATCATCCTCGCCTGTGCAGCCTTCATCAGCCTCGCCTGGGCAGCCTTCATCATCCTCGCCTGGGCAGCCTTCATCAGCCTGGCCTGGGCAGCCTTCATCAGCCTGGCCTGGGCAGCCTTCATCATCCTCGCCTGTGCAGCCTTCATCATCCTCACCTGGGCAGCCTTCATCAGCCTCGCCTGGGCAGCCTTCATCAGCCTCGCCTGGGCAGCCTTCATCAGCCTGGCCTGTGCAGCCTTCATCAGCCTCGCCTGTGCAGCCTTCATCAGCCTCGCCTGTGCAGCCTTCATCAGCCTCGCCTGTGCAGCCTTCATCATCCTCGCCTGTGAAGCCCTCATCGCCTTATGCGCAGCATTCATCATCCTCATCCTCGCCTGCTCCACCCTTATCTTCACCTTGTGCTGTGTCAACACCAGTGGTTCACTCATCACAGGTGTCTGAGACACTCTCATGGGAGGTGGGTAGATTCATTTGCTGAATTATTGGGATGGTCGGGGTGTATTGCACTGGTAGAACTAACAATAGATTATATGAAATTATATATCATTTATATTGGTTTGTATTCATCCTCTTCCAGATATCCTCTTTAAGGCCATCAAGAAAAAGACAGGTATGTGACTTGCCATGTGATACTTTATATGCAATTTTTTTTTGCATAATTATGAATTGGCTTGCATAATAGTATCCGCAATATGATGAAACGTAATGTTACAGCAACCACTGCCTTGAGTAAGTGTTAAATTCTCTCATTCAGTATTCCGGAAGTTCCGTCTGTGACACAGACTACAGCGATGTCACAGACTACAGCGATGTTGACTACATACCAAAAATCAGCTCCGATGAATCGGATGGTAGTTCTTCTGGACATGACATGGTCAAAAGTGCTTTGATACATCCAACATCTCCCAACGAGGCAGGTAGTTCATCTGATCAATTTATGACCGCACCATCACCAAAAAAGATGAAATGCCAATCTAAAGAGACAAACACTTTGTCTGGTGAAAAGACTTTTATTCAGTCAATGCCATCACCAAAGCAGGAACGCAAGGCGTACAACAAGAAGCAGTATTGCCTTTATTGCTCTAAGCCATATTCAAAAATGGCAAGACACCTTGAATTTGTCCATCGCAACGAAGTGGGGGTTGTAAAGGCAATAGCATTTCCAAAACATTCCAAAGAAAGACAAGTCCAGTTAAACCTCCTTAGAAAAAGGGGCAACTTTGCCCACAACACAGATGTGGTGAGACAAGGACATGGGGAGATGATTGCCTGCTACCGTCCAAAAAATAGACAAAGAGCCAAAGAATTTATTCACTGCATTTACTGCCAAGGGCTTTACAACAAGCATAGCCTTTGGAAGCATATCAAAAACTGTCCCCTTAAACCTAAAGAGGATGATGCCCAGGGCAGGAAAAGAGTTCGATCTCTGTGTGCTTTAAACACACCAGTTGGCTTAGAAGTGAGCAAAGGTTTCAAGAAAATACTGTCCTTTATGAACTATGATGAAGTTTCGCGTGTAGTTCATACTGACAGATGCATCATGCAGCTGGGGGAGCACATGTTCAACAGGATGGGGTCTGATGTGACCAAACATGACTACATCAGACAGAAGATGAGAGAAGTAGGCAGACTTCTTCTTGAAGCAAGGAAGATTACCCCACTGAGAACAATGGTAGACTTCTTCATACCAGCAAACTTCAAACATGTCATAGCAGCTGTTAAAGTTTTATGTGGCTACAATGAAGAGAAAAACTCCTACCGCATTCCTTCTTTAGCTCTCAAACTTGGGCATTCTTTAAACAAGGTCTGTAGCATTGTTGAGAGCAATGCCATGATGTATGGAGATCATGATCGTGCTGAATGCGCCCGAGACTTCAGGAAAATACACCAGGCAAGGTGGAATGAGTACATTTCTGCTGGTGCTATAACTACATTGAAAGAAGCCAAGTGGAACACACCACAGATCATTCCTTTCACTCAGGATGTCAAAGTCCTGCACACACATCTTGAAAAGAAACACGATGGGCTCCTAAGTAAGCTCAGAACTTGCCCTTCTGCTGACAGCTACTCTGCTCTAGCCAAGGTCACACTGTCCCAGGTCATCCTGTTCAACCGAAGGAGAGAAGGTGAGGTATCCCGGATGCTTTTGTCAGCTTTTAAAAGTAGGGATTCTTCTGAGCTACACAAAGACATTGCCATCTGTCTGTCTGAGTTTGAGAGGAAGCTGTGTCTGCACTTCACAAGAGTTGAGATCCGGGGTAAACGAGGCAGAAAGGTTCCTGTGCTCCTCAAGCCTTCCATGGTTTCTGCCATGGAGCTGCTCGTTGAAACGCGGGAGCTTTGTGGTGTTCCAGCAGAGAATCCCTTTATGTTTGCCAGATGTGGAGCAATGTCAGCCTACAGAGGTGGAGAGTGCATCAACAAAGCTGCTTGCGAATGTGGCATAAAGAACCCTGAAGCACTGTCATCAACTAGGCTCAGGAAACACATAGCAACCATGTCTAAAATTCTTAACCTTGATGAGAATGAAGCAGACCAACTGGCTGATTTCCTTGGTCACGATATCAGAATCCACAGACAGTATTACCGGTTACCAGAGGGAACACTGCAGCTGGCAAAAATGAGTAAAGTCCTAATGGCCATGGAGAAAGGAACACTGTCTGACTACAAAGGAAAGAAACTTGATGACATTGAAATTGACCCAAATGGTATGAGTATATTTAGTCTGTGTGTATCTGTGCTGTACTTATTTGCAAAACACATCATGTCACAGATACTAAGTATAAGCAATATAGTGTTAATTTTATTGTCATTTAATTATTTAGAGCAACTTGAGGCCCAAGGTGATTCCATGTCAAGTGATGAGGAGGACTACAGTGACCTATCTCAGACAACAGCACCAGCAGAGACTGATCGACCTGTTCAACCTGTTCAATCTGATCAACCTGTTCAACCTGTTCAATCTGATCAATCTGTTTCACAGGTGGATCAATGTAAGAAAAATCTCTAAACTGCACAAACAACAATAATCAAATAAACATGAATTAGCTCCAAGCAGCAATATCCAGCCAAATTCAAATAATCAACACATGAGGACACAATCTTGATTTGGTCTTTACTCACCGATTTAGTTGTAATGAGAATTTACTTTTTAACTATTTCATAGGTTCTTCACACGCTCCAAAAAAGAAATGGGAGGACAGTGAGGTAAAAGCAGTAGAGAGACACATGATGAAGTTCATCAAGACATGCAAAGTTCCTGGTAAGCAAGACTGTGAAAGATGCATTCACGCAGAGCCAGAAGCTTTGAAGCAGCGAACATGGACTGGTGTGAAAAATTATGTGCGGAACAGGATCACGACTCTTAAAAGAAAGGGTGGTTTGTAGGGAGCCATCAACACTTCAACACTTTGCATATTATGCTCTTTTTGTAAGAAATTGAGCTTAATTAAAAGAAATGAGGATAAAGGTGTAGAAATATTCTGAGGATGGAATGAAACAGAATATAAAGTGAAAAGTTAGAGTATAAGAAAGCTAATGAAGAAGTAGAGGATAGTAATATAGTCTAATTTCATTTATTCAGTTTTCTTTGTTCAGTTGCAATGAAGTTGGATGGAATGTCATGTTAAACTTTTTGATATTTCTGTTATAGAGGGAGGAGAGAATGTAAAGATGATAAAGTGAAGAGTGATTAGCTGTGTTGGACATGGGCTGTGGCTGGATGTAACCGATCGGTGAGAGTTGCCGTGTGGAGGCGGGAGGAGCTGAAAACTGAGACGTGAGTTTGACACTTTCTGCTTCCCGTAGTGACGCTTGCGCTGTGTTTGCATACTTTACCACAGCTGAAGTGGAATAAATGCATTATTTGCCAAATACACCGATATTTCAGAGACATTTTGATTCAATACATGTACTGCTTAATACAGCGTCTGTTTGTACAAGAATATAGTTCAACATAAGCCTAAATCCCAATGAAGTGGGGTCTACATTGTATCAGTTTTATTTTGATAACCATGACAATATAACATCGCGACTACATGAAAAGAGCTTTCACTGTTATAAAAAACAGATTTGTGCGGTGGATTCGGCAAATCGTGGATCAGTTGTGTCGTCATCAGAGCTCGTGAGTCGCTCTGGAGAAAGTGCTCTGGCTGAGTCCTGCTCTCGAATCGCTCTCGCCGTACTCTGAGACCATACGTCACAGTCACGGGGCGTCGCTGTCTGAAGCCGTACACAAGCTCTAACCGTCATGCACTGCTCAAGTCAGCCGTCTGTGCAGCGCTGTCCAACAAGTTCAACAAGCATAAAGCTCTCCTCCCTCTTTACATCATCTTTATATTCTCCTCCCTCTTTACATCCCCTTTACATTCTCCTCCCTCTTTACATCTGTAAAGTAAAGGGGATGTAAAGAGAAGGAGTGAATGTAAAGAGGAGAGAATGTAAAGAGGATGTAAAGAGGGAGGAGAGAATGTAAAGAGGATGTAAAGAGGGAGGAGAGAATGTAAAGAGGATGTAAAGAGGGAGGAGAGAATGTAAAGGGGATGTAAAGAGGGAGGAGAGAATGTAAAGGGGGTGTAAAGAGGGAGGAGAGAATGTAAAGAGGAGAGAATGTAAAGAGGATGTAAAGAGGGAGGAGAGAATGTAAAGAGGGAGGAGAGAATGTAAAGGGGATGTAAAGAGGAGGAGTGAATGTAAAGAGAGAATGTAAAGAGGATGTAAAGAGGGAGGAGAGAATGTAAAGAGGATGTAAAGAGGGAGGAGAGAATGTAAAGAGGATGTAAAGAGGGAGGAGAGAATGTAAAGGGGGTGTAAAGAGGAGGAGTGAATGTAAAGAGGAGAGAATGTAAAGAGGATGTAAAGAGGGAGGAGAGAATGTAAAGAGGATGTAAAGAGGGAGGAGAGAATGTAAAGAGGATGTAAAGAGGGAGGAGAGAATGTAAAGGGGATGTAAAGAGGGAGGAGAGAATGTAAAGGGGGTGTAAAGAGGGAGGAGAGAATGTAAAGAGGGAGGAGAGAATGTAAAGGGAATGTAAAGAGGGAGGAGATAATGTAAAGGATGTAAAGAGGGAGGAGAGAATGTAAAGGGAATGTAAAGAGGGAGGAGATAATGTAAAGGATGTAAAGAGGGAGGAGAGAATGTAAAGGGAATGTAAAGAGGGAGGAGATAATGTAAAGGATGTAAAGAGGGAGGAGAGAATGTAAAGGGAATGTAAAGAGGGAGGAGAGAATGTAATGGATGTAAAGAGGGAGGAGAGAATGTAAAGAGGAAGGAGAGAATGTAAAGAGGGAGGAGATAATGTAAAGGATGTAAAGAGGGAGGAGAGAATGTAAAGAGGGAGGAGAGAATGTAAAGAGGGAGGAGATAATGTAAAGGATGTAAAGAGGGAGGAGAGACTGTAAAGAGGGAGGAGAGAATGTAAAGAGCATGTAAAGAGGGAGGAGAGAATGTAAAGGGGATGTAAAGAGGGAGGAGAGAATGTAAAGAGGGAGGAGAGAAGAGAATGTAAAGAGGGAGGAGAGAATGTAAAGGGGATGTAAAGAGGGAGGAGAGAATGTAAAGAGGGAGGAGAGAATGTAAAGGGGATGTAAAGAGGGAGGAGAGAATGTAAAGAGGGAGGAGAGAATGTAAAGGATGTAAAGAGGGAGGAGAGAATGTAAAGGATGTAAAGAGGGAGGAGAGAATGTAAAGGATGTAAAGAGGGAGGAGAGAATGTAAAGGGGATGTAAAGAGGGAGGAGAGAATGTAAAGAGGGAGAAGAGAATGTAAAGAGGGAGGAGAGAATGTAAAGAGGGAGGAGATAATGTAAAGGGGATGTAAAGAGGGAGGAGAGAATGTAAAGGGGATGTAAAGAGGGAGGAGAGAATGTAAAGAGGGAGGAGAGATTGTAAAGAGGGAGGAGAGAATGTAAAGGATGTAAAGAGGGAGGAGAGAATGTAAAGAGGGAGGAGAGAATGTAAAGAGGATGTAAAGAGGGAGGAGAGAATGTAAAGAGGATGTAAAGAGGGAGGAGAGGATGTGAAGAGGGAGGAGAGAATGTAAAGAGGGAGAAGAGAATGTAAAGAGGGAGGAGAGAATGTAAAGGGGATGTAAAGAGGGAGGAGAGAATGTAAAGAGGGAGAAGAGGATGTAAAGAGGGATGAGAATGTAAAGGGGATGTAAAGAGGGAGGAGAGAATGTAAAGAGGGAGGAGAGAATGTAAAGAGGGAGGAGAGAATGTAAAGAGGGAGAAGAGAATGTAAAGCGGGAGGAGAGAATGTAAAGAGGGAGGAGATAATATAAAGAGGATGTAAAGAGGGAGGAGAGAATGTAAAGAGGGAGGAGGGAACGTAAAGAGGGAGGAGAGAATGTAAAGAGGATGTAAAGAGGGAGGAGAGAATGTAAAGAGGATGTAAAGAGGGAGGAGAGAATGTAAAGAGGGAGGAGAGAATGTAAAGAGGGAGAAGAGAATGTAAAGAGGGAGGAGAGAATGTAAAGGGGATGTAAAGAGGGAGGAGAGAATGTAAAGAGGGAGGAGAGAATGTAAAGAGGGAGGAGAGAATGTAAAGAGGGAGGAGAGAATGTAAAGAGGGGGGAGAGAATGTAAAGAGGGAGAAGAGAATGTAAAGAGGGAGGAGAGAATGTAAAGAGGGAGGAGATAATGTAAAGAGGATGTAAAGAGGGAGGAGAGAATGAATGTAAAGAGGGAGGAGAGAATGTAAAGAGGGAGGAGAGAATGTAAAGGGGGATGAGAATGTAAAGGGGATGTAAAGAGGGAGGAGAGAATGTAAAGAGGGAGGAGAGAATGTAAAGAGGGAGGAGAGAATGTAAAGAGGGAGGAGAGAATGTAAAGAGGGAGGAGAGAATGTAAAGAGGGAGAAGAGAATGTAAAGAGGGAGGAGAGAATGTAAAGAGGGAGGAGATAATATAAAGAGAATGTAAAGAGGGAGGAGAGAATGTAAAGAGGGAGGAGAGAATATAAAGAGAATGTAAAGAGGGAGGAGAGGATGTAAAGAGGGAGGAGAGAATGTAAAGGGGATGTAAAGAGGGAGGAGAGAATGTAAAGAGGGAGAAGAGGATGTAAAGAGGGATGAGAATGTAAAGGGGATGTAAAGAGGGAGGAGAGAATGTAAAGAGGGAGGAGAGAATGTAAAGAGGGAGGAGAGAATGTAAAGAGGGAGGAGAGAATGTAAAGAGGGAGAAGAGAATGTAAAGAGGGAGGAGAGAATATAAAGAGGATGTAAAGAGGGAGGAGAGAATGTAAAGAGGGAGGAGAGAATGTAAAGAGGATGTAAAGAGGGAGGAGAGAATGAATGTAAAGAGGGAGGAGAGAATGTAAAGAGGGAGGAGAGAATGTAAAGAGGGAGGAGAGAATGTAAAGAGGGAGGAGAGAATGTAAAGAGGGAGGAGAGAATGTAAAGAGGGAGAAGAGAATGTAAAGAGGGAGGAGAGAATGTAAAGAGGGAGGAGATAATATAAAGAGGATGTAAAGAGGGAGGAGAGAATTTAAAGAGGGAGGAGAGAATGTAAAGAGGATGTAAAGAGGGAGGAGAGAATGTAAAGAGGGGGGAAAGAATGTAAAGAGGGAGGAGAGAATGTAAAGGGGATGTGAAGAGGGAGGAGAGAATGTAAAGGGGATGTAAAGAGGGAGGAGAGAATGTAAAGGGGATGTGAAGAGGGAGGAGAGAATGTAAAGGGGATGTAAAGAGGGAGGAGAGAATGTAAAAGATGTAAAGAGGGAGGAGAATGTAAAGGGGATGTAAAGAGGGAGGAGAATATAAAGATGATGTAAAGAGGGAGGAGAGCTTTATGCTTGTTGAACTTGTTGGACAGCGCTGCACAGACGGCTGACTTGAGCAGTGCATGACGGTTAGAGCTTGTGTACGGCTTCAGACAGCGACGCCCCGTGACTGTGACGTATGGTCTCAGAGTACGGCGAGAGCGATTCGAGAGCAGGACTCAGCCAGAGCAGTTTCTCCAGAGCGACTCACGAGCTCTGATGACGACACAACTGATCCACGATTTGCCGAATCCACCGCACAAATCTGTTTTTTATAACAGTGAAAGCTCTTTTCATGTAGTCGCGATGTTATATTGTCATGGTTATCAAAATAAAACTGATACAATGTAGACCCCACTTCATTGGGATTTAGGCTTATGTTGAACTATATTCTTGTACAAACAGACGCTGTATTAAGCAGTACATGTATTGAATCAAAATGTCTCTGAAATATCGGTGTATTTGGCAAATAATGCATTTATTCCACTTCAGCTGTGGTAAAGTATGCAAACACAGCGCAAGCGTCACTACGGGAAGCAGAAAGAGTCAAACTCACGTCTCAGTTTTCAGCTCCTCCCGCCTCCACACGGCAACTCTCACCGATCGGTTACATCCAGCCACAGCCCATGTCCAACACAGCTAATGTAAAGGATGAAAGAGGGAGGAGTGAAGGTAAAGAGGGAGAAAATGGGGAGGAGTGAAGGTAAAGAGGATGGAAAAGAGGGAGGAGTGAAGGTAAACAGGTTGAAAAGAGGGAGGAGTGAAGGTAAACAGGTTGAAAAGAGGGAGGAGTAAAGGTAAAGAGGATGGAAAAGAGGGAGGATTGAAGGTAAAGAGGGAGAAAATGGGGGAGGAGTGAAGGTAAAGAGGATGGAAAAGAGGGAGGAGTGAAGGTAAAGAGGGAGAAAAGAGGGAGGAGTGAAGGTAAAGAGGATGGAAAAGAGGGAGGAGTGAAGGTAAAGAGGGAGAAAATGGGGGAGGAGTGAAGGTAAAGAGGATGGAAAAGAGGGAGGAGTGAAGGTAAAGAGGGAGAAAAGAGGGAGGAGTGAAGGTAAAGAGGATGGAAAAGAGGGAGGAGTGAAGGTAAAGAGGGAGAAAATGGGGGAGGAGTGAAGGTAAAGAGGATGGAAAAGAGGGAGGAGTGAAGGTAAAGAGGGAGAAAATGGGGAGGAGTGAAGGTAAAGAGGATGGAAAAGAGGGAGGAGTGAAGGTAAAGAGGTTGAAAAGAGGGAGGAGTGAAGGTAAAGAGGGAGGAGTGAAGGTAAAGGAGGAGGTAGAGATTTTGATGGGTGGATGGAGGAAATATCGAGGATGGTTGTGCACTGAGAATCATTCCCACCTCCAAGTTAATTGATTTTTCATTGTTCTTTTTTTTTTTTTTTATGTTTTTGAATTTCTGTCATTAACTGCAATGTGTACTTTCAACACAATGTGTTCAAGACTGTTAATATTAAAGAGTCATTTAATTGGAGTGTGTGTCACTCGAGTCCCCAAAGAGTCATTTAATCGGAGTGTGTGTGTCTCTCAAGTCCCCAAAGAGTCATTTACTTGGAGTGTGTGTCTCTCAAGTCCCGAAAGAGTCATTTAATCGGAGTGTGTGTGTCTCTCAAGTCCCCAAAGAGTCATTTAATCGGAGTGTGTGTGTCTCTCAAGTCCCCAAAGAGTCATTTAATCGGAGTGTGTGTGTGTGTGTGTGTGTCTCTCAAGTCCCCAAAGAGTCATTTAATCGGAGTGTGTGTGTCTCTCAAGTCCCCAAAGAATCATTTAATCAGAGTGTGTGTGTGTGTCTCTCAAGTCCCCAAAGAGTCATTTAATCGGAGTGTGTGTGTGTGTCTCTCAAGTCCCCAAAGAGTCATTTAATCGGAGTGTGTGTGTCTCTCAAGTCCCCAAAGAGTCATTTAATCGGAGTGTGTGTGTGTCTCTCAAGTCCCCAAAGAGTCATTTAATCGGAGTGTGTGTGTCTCTCAAGTCCCCAAAGAGTCATTTAATCGGAGTGTGTGTGTGTCTCTCAAGTCCCCAAAGAATCATTTAATCGGAGTGTGTGTGTCTCTCAAGTCCCCAAAGAGTCATTTAATCGGAGTGTGTGTGTCTCTCAAGTCCCCAAAGAGTCATTTAATCGGAGTGTGTGTGTCTCTCAAGTCCCCAAAGAGTCATTTAATCGGAGTGTGTGTGTGTCTATCAAGTCCCCAAAGAGTCATTTAATTGAAGTGTGTGTTTTTTTTGTTTGTTTTTTGGACAATTACTACACTTTACAGAAGAACATGACTAATGTGTTAAAGCCCCAGTGAGTTAGCCTGGCTCCGCCCTCCTACGCACTTCCGCTCAATTTTATTTTCCTTCAGTACTACGTCTGGGATTGTGCTGTAGACTTTGGTTTCCAGAAATAATTTTTTTACCGGTCCAATCAGCGAACAGAGGGAGTGGCTGAGAACGATGACGTTGATGTAGCGCGTCAGTTTGAGTTGGAGTTCAGTAATGGCAGCGGAGAAAGACGTGAGAAAATCTATTCGGTCCGTTGTTGCAAAACTGCCGAATATCCAGAAGTTAAAGCCGGAGCAAGATCAATGTTTGCTAAGTGTTGTTGGTGGCCATGATGTTGTGGCCCTCCTCCCCAAGGGGTTCGGGAAAAGTTTAATTTTCCAGCTCACTCCGCTAGTGGTGAATGAGTTAGCTAAGGCGAACGATAGGATGCAAAGCCGATAGTTGTTGTCGTCTCCTCTTGTTGCACTAATGGAGGACCAAGTGAGGGAGGCAGAAAGGTTAGGAGTTGGTGCTGGGCAGCTCGGCGTGCACGATGATCACTGTACAGCATTTGCGGCAGATCCGAAACGACCGCAGCGGCGTATTGTTAATGATTACACCCAGCTTCGACAGTTGACTGAATACATCACTGTCCTTAGTGTCAAATAAACATTTAGAATTTAGAATTGTTCCTTGAACTCTTAAATTCGATGAACAAAACATGCAGCTCTCGTTGACAGACATCTTATTCTAAACATAATCCTCTGATCATTCGGACTTGTTTTTTTATTGCTTAAAACAATACACAAGTAATAACAGAAAACATAATACAAAAACAAACAAAAAATAATAATAAAAACAAAACAAAAATAAAACAGTAGGAGGATAATATAAAATAAACATGAACAAGTTAAGAGAATTACATGACACTGAAAAAGGAAAATAATTACAAACAGTTAATGTTTTTAAGGCTTTTTTTGTTCTCAGACAACTTAATTGAAAAGAGGTATTTTTAAAATTCTTTCACAAATATAAGAAAGAGAGGTTTAGCATTTAGATATTTAGATTTATGAATATGGAATTCGGACTTGTTGTTTCCAGCCGGTTACGGCGCATGACATACGTCACGACCACACGTTAGCGATTGGCTATGGCAGATCCTGAGTGACGCTGGGCAGATCCAATAGTTTTGAACTTTAACAGAGAACCCGCCTACAAGGAAGTAAACGTTTCTCAATGGAGCGAGGCCAGACTCTCTGTACAAATGAAATGTACGAGAGTCTGGTAGAACCAGGCTACCAGTGAGTAGCCAAAGACTCAAGATGTTTTTGTGATAATGATTATTTTGCAGTCGATGCTAAATTAACTAGAGGGATGCAGGCCGTGGTCTTAGAAAAACTATTTAGGCTATATATATATATATTAGTTTGCGTGCCGTGTGCTCGGCTGCTTGCTGTGTTGTGATCGTAATTATACGATCACGCGAGAGAGAAAGTAGATGTGTGCAGTTTCAGCCGTCCTCCTCTGATTGTGATGTGATCGAAATAACAAACAAAACAATTTTGTAAAATGATATATGAATCATTTTTATTTTATCATATATCATTTTACAAAACTTTTTTGTGCATGTGCTCCCGCACACACAATTTCAGTCACAACACGCAGTCAGAGGATGCGCTGAAACATCAGCTCGCGATGCTGTTCCCTTCATTCATAACTCGGACTGAGAAGGATAGGCTATATTTGTGTAAATAGTTGTGCAACTGCGCAAACTTTATGAAGTTTAATGTTTGGGTTCCAGGGGAATTTATGACTGTTTCACCTTTTCAACCTCATCAAAGTTTCGTAATTAGTAAGTTCTGTGCTTTTTCTCTTTTTTTTCTTGTGTGCTGACTGATGAGGGGCCGATGTGCCTTGGTGAAACGGTGTTTGTACATGTAGCTTATTTTTTTAATTATCGTGGCAAGCAATCATAAAATACAGCATATTGCACAAAAAAAAAGCAATTTACTGAGAAACGGACCTCGGGTTTGGGTCGGGCTCAGGCTTAAAATATAACCGTAATGTTCGGGTCAGGTTAAATGATTTCGGGTACGGGCCGGGTTTGGGCTTAAGTTTAAAGCCTGTGCTGACCTCTACTTCAGGCACATAACTTGTAAAATTTCAGCAATTATTAAATGACTTCTGTAGAGCTGTTTTACAGTTGAAATAGAATTGAGCTGAATAATGACACTATTGTCTTCAGTTCCATCTTTGGTTCTCTCTGATAGTCAATCAATCAAATACAGTCAAATGAATAATATTTCTGAATGTTAATTGTCATTCCCCAACTGAGCAGTGAAGGACACTTCATCTCAAGCTACAAATCAGACAAAAATGTTGGCTACCCATTTTCTGTGATCTTGACGAAATAAAAATAAAAATAAAAAACTGTTTACTCACTAAATATATACCATCTCAACAAAGTCCTGATATTATACCTTTACCAGAATCTGTGTATCACCATGGTCCTCAAAGTATGACTTAACCAGAGTCTGTGTATCACCATGGTCCTCAAAGTATGACTTGATCAGAGTTTGTGTTTAATGTCCCCAAAATGGACATAAAAAATACTGTCCCTAAAGTGAAGGCAAAATGTCAGGTCTTTAAGGAAGACTTTTATTAATAAAATCAAGTGATAAGTGTGATGACAGCTTCTCCAGAAGTGCAGTCATGTCTTTCTTTTGTCTCTAGACCCTTCAGAAAGGGGTGTCCCTAAAGGTAGGGTTCCCAGTCATACGTCCTCACATTGTGGTTAAGTAGGTATGTGTGTGTGTGTGTGTGTGTGTGTGTGTGTGTGTGTGTGTGTGTGTGCGTGCGTGAGTCGCCCGCGCGATCGAACAGTGGAAACTGTTGTTTTTAATACCTCGTCATTATGTTAATACAGGACATCATTCAAACTGCAAAGTGTTAACTTGTTTATTATCCTCGCAGCCATAACCTCCGTCGTTGTTCTGACAAAAGCTTAGTATTCTCACATTCATGAAGTCTAAAGATGGGTATACTGTAAAATCCAAATTTAACTGAACCTCCGGCACGATTTGAACATCCATTGACCCAGCAGGAGATGACCATTTTCACTTTTTATCACGAAATTAACTCGTTTCAGCTTCTTCTTCTAATATTCTGCCCGAAACATGCCCAGAGAAATGGCGCCGGGTCGGCAAATGCCCGTATGTTGTGACGTCATGTGGGAACTATGTATTGTGTCAGCACAACTGTGTTTACCTGTGGGTTGCCTGGCAACACTTGTTCGTGTGCTGTCGCCTACTTTATCTGTTCATAGTGAGAATTTGCTGTTTTGCTTTTGATTGCAAATATTAGCATTCAACACTTTTGTTGTAGCCTATATTATGCAGTGATTTCTTCACATAAAATACAAAAAAGACTAACGTGCAACCCTGTACAGAATTTGTCCATTTATTCCAACCCAAAAACACTGTGTGAATGTTTACTGCTCATCATCACAGATCAGCAACTTTCTCCAAGAGTGATGAACCATGTAGTAAAGTGAATGATTTTAACAGGATGAGATGGCGGGGGCAGTATCCTTTTTTTCCCCATATATATATATATATATATATATATATATATATTTGTAGGAGGTATTCAGTACTTGTAGGAGGTATTCAGTACCTCAGAATGAGTAGGCGGACGTGTGGGATCTTGCTGTAGGGGTAGCAAACACGGTTGATGAATTTCATGGTTTATTTATCTCTCCATCCTATCAAAACCAGAGCAAAGAACAAAACACACACATCAGGATTGACTTGCTACGACAACCAGTCAAAACCTTTTTTAGAGCAAAAACGTTGACCCTGCTGGTGGTACGCTAGGCCTCTAGGGCTAGAGAATGATCACATCACTCTGAGATCCCGCTACAGACTTTTACTTAAAGAGAAAAAGAGCTGGAAAAAACAAAGGAGACAGTTCCGAAGCAAAACTTGAAAGAACATAACACAAAGCCGGCAACCGCAGGTAAATCCACAATTTTGAATTCAGTTAAAAGAGGTGAAAAATCTCCTCAAGTTGTTCTCCTGAGTGCTAGAAAATCTAAGAGCTTCCCATGAACTTTGTTTTTATCTGTGTACTTTGTGCTTTGTGGCAAGCAGACAACGTAGACATACCTTGCAATTTCCAGACCCCAGTGTCAATTTGAGAGAAATGCAAGAAGGGAAAGTACAATAAATAAAAGATTCAATTGCAATTCAACAAAAGGCTATGAATCAAAAGTTTCTGTGCTCTGTGAAATCAGTTTCTCTGCATACACTTGCTAGGCTGGAAAGTTTGTCAGGAAGTTCTTTAGTTTCTAGAGGTACAGCATACTGAGTGAATTGATATATTTTGCCTGTTTTCAGCACATTACGAGAAACAGATGGAAACTTGATGTCTTAAGCCGTTCATCTGCAAGAGGTTGATGTAAGTTGGTTTCCTACTGGGTCCACATTGAGAGTAAAGTGGATAAAGTGTGATGATTCCTGCTGGGTAAAACGGATATGGCTCAGCATGCCACTCCGGACTCTGAGGGAACCAGGGAGGATTATCAAAAACCAAGAGCTAGAGCTTCAACATCAGGTGCTATAGACAAGGCTTAAGCAAGTTAATTAGGTTTTATATTTTTCCCAACCGCCAAGCCAACTGCTTGCTGAAGTTTGCATGGATTTTATGAAGTCTGTAGAGTTGTATGGGTTCCTGGAAGCTATGTGCCGCAATAGTCACGTTTGCATAAACAACCTTGTTTTAGGTGTGAAACGTGTGAAAAGAAATGGTGGCAAATCAGATGAGAGTAAAGAGTTGCAACATTGCTGGAGAACTTCTGTATTGATGTGGTGTGTGAGCATTGCCAGATCGAGTAAGATTCGGACGTTCTGATGTAAGACGTCAGCTCTCTGTCTGATGCAGTTACTTCATGCCATTTGCTTGTGGGCTTATGTGAGGCGAAAATCTTTAGTTTTACTGTTCATAGCAAAAATGCAGTAGACTAAACACAAGCTATGTTGCCATCCAAAGACAGTTCTGGAAGGTAATTATACCAAATCATTTTGATGGCTCAGGCTTTTCAGAATGACCAAATCAACATTTGAGATGCTGTGCGATGAAATTGGTCCACTGGCCAGTTCAGTTATCCAATCACATCCTCTGTTGAGGCAAAGCACGTGCACATGTGTTTTTTTGCATTGAGGGATTTATTCGGTAAATGTGTTTTTATCGTAGTGTATGTGCATCTCTTCTTACCGGATGAAAAATTATCCATCTCAAATAAACACATACGGTTTTAATGTGCATTTTTAGAATTTATGCGCACCTTGGTGTTTCCATCCAGTGTTTTTTTCATGTGCTATCCCAAAATTTGCCTAAAAATAGGTGGATGGAAATATATATGAACAAAATGTATCAGCGCCGAATAAATCATCTCCCTGTCCCATTCATGTTGGTTAATATAGCCTAGATGTATTTCCTGACAATCAACAAACATCTGGTCATATTCTATTTCAGTCTCACTAATATATAATTGTGTATATAAAATTGTATTGACAATATCATTTATTATTAAAATTGACTTTGTCATATTGCCATCATTATCCTTTCAGGAAGTGAACTGTTTTTGCTTTGTTCATATATCATCATTATCATCACCACCATCACCTGCTCTGAGTGAGCGACTCCTGACATGGCTCAGCGTTTGCGTGTTTTATTGTGAAGGTTTTTTTTTTTTTTTTTTACTGTTTTACTGTTTTACTGTATGTTATCTTTCACGTTTTGTTCGTCGGGATGTTGAGTGAAATAGCTCTGTATCTGGCCTATCTTTGGCTAATGATTGCCAATCTAAAGTATGTAAATGGACTTTGTTTACAACCGGTGCAGCCTCTCACTGCAGCCCTGCATACTCACGCGACTACCTAATGGAGCTGAGACACCGGCCGGGGACCGAGGGATCCCTCCACACAAACAGCATACCACTTGAAATACTTCGGGGGCACAAGAGAAAGCAGATACGAAGGAAAAGAGGCTCGAGAGGAGGGATACGGAACAGATTGAGGAGAAGAGGCAGCCGGCTACCCTTACCTGCCATAAGCCTATCGAACAAGACCAAGGAACTTTCCACATTTATCAGATATGACCTGGACTATTGGCAGACCAGTCTCTTATGCTTTACCGAGACATGGCTTATTGAAGATACAAATTTTCATCTGGATGGTTTTAATGTCATTCGCTTTGACAGAGATGCAGCAAGAACACGGAAGTCAATTGGGGGCGGGCTTTGTATGGCTGTCAACGACAAATGGCCAACAAATACTTCGGTGAGAGAGACTGTGTGTTGCAAACACTACGAGCTAATGACTGTATCCTTTAGACCACACTATTTAACCCGAGAATTCTCCCAGATCACTGTCACCTTAGTATATGTTCCAGGGCCCGACTTTAATCTAGCCGCCGAACACATAGCTGAGAGCTATAACAGAGCTGTCAATCAGACTGGAGACTAACCAGTGTTTATTCTGGGCGACTTTAACAGGTGCGAAATCACCACCTATATGCCAAATTTAGAACAATATGTCACAATCCCCACCGGAATGCAGAATACACTTGACTTACCCTACAGTAACATCCCAGACGCATATATTTCAAAATCACGCCCACCTCTCGGCCACTCTGATCACAATGTCATTTTGTTACTGCCAAGATACAGGTCACAATTGAAAACGGGGGAACCCATAACACAATGCATTAGAGTAGGGTATAAGGAGGCAGCCAAATCCTTAAGGGGCTGTTTTGAATTAACAGACTGGGATTTATTTTTTAATGATAGTGACAATGATTTTAACTTTCTAACAGATTTACTTACCTCCTACATTTTATTCTGTGAGGATACTGTAACACCCATCAAACAAATAAGTATCTTCCCAAATAATAAAAAATGGGTTAACAAGGACATGAAAATTTGCCTGCTCCAGAAGAAGAAGGCCTTTCTGGAAGGAGATAAACTCAGGGTGAGGGAACTGGAGAAGGAGTTTAGGAGGAAGGCCAAGCTGGCTAAGATTGATTATAATAATGGCAAGGCTTAAACATTGCCTGCCCACCAACTCTGCCCTGTAAAATACTCTAAAATACTACAGACCAGTGGCACTAACATCTGTGCTGTGCAAATGTATGGAGAGGGTGGTCTGTAACCTCATATCGGGCATGGTGTCAGACAAGCTGGACCCATTCCAGTTTGCCTACAGGGCGGGACGTGGGGTGGAGGATGCAAGCCTCACACTTTTAGACACTGTCACTAAAAACCTGGACTCAGCCCATCCACATACCAGGATTTTATATAGACTTTTCCTCAGTTTTTAATACCGTGAGCATTGACAAACTTTTATATCACCTCTCTGATCTTCAGGTTCACCCAACACTGACCCTGTGAACAAAAAGTTTTCTGCTGGACAGACCACAACAGGTGTCTTTTAATGGGGTTAAATCAACCAAGCTTACCTTAAATACTGGACTCCTCCAAGGCTGTGTTTTATCCCCAATCCTCTTCTCTGTGTACACCAAAACATCTTGTGTAACAGTGAAGGTATGGCACTTTTTAAATATGCCGATGACATCGCTTTGGTTGCACTCATGTGTCTAACATTGATGCCCTAACTCGCTACCAGCAGATAGTAAATAATCTGTCCCAAACTTTTGTTGAGCTCTCTTTGGAGCTCAACATTACAAAAACGAAGGAGCTATGCTGTGGGGGCAGAGACAAGGCATCACCTCTGTTCCAGCCACTTAGCATCCAGGGTCAGCCAGTGGAACAAGTGCAGGTATTCAGGTACTTGGGCACAGAAATAGATACTTCACTGTCCTTCTCACAACACACAGATACAACATACAAAAAAGCACAACAACGTCTCCGCCTGCTCAGAAAACTTAGAACTTTTCAGATCAGCAAGGACGTGTTAACTTTGGTATACCGCTCCCTCATTGAATCAGTTCTTACTTTCAATATCTCTTCCTGGTATACCAACTCACCATCAAACACAAAATAAGACTTTCACGTATAGTGAATCACGCTGCCAAAATAACTGGCTCCCCCCATCCCTCCCTATCTGAGCTGTACAGCCGCTCAGTGATCAGGAAAGCCAACCTGATCACAGAGGACCCCTCTCACCCCCTCCATCACTCTTTCCAGCTATTACCATCAGGCAGGCGTTTTAAGGTACCACTGGCCCGCAACAACATCTACAAGAAATCGTTCTTCCCCTCTGCAATAGCCATACTGAACAGCAAAAAATTAACACTAGAGTCAGTTACTTGTATATGTCTGTGTGAATGCCTCTTTGTGACTGAAGCCTTGTCAAAGACATTTTTCTGTAACCCTTGTGTAACAGACAATAAAGTATTATCTTATCATATCTTATTATATCGTTATATAATCATGTTATCTGTTTTTTCTGTAATGTGCACTATAAGATTGCAGAATTAATGGAAATAAAAGCTAGTATTTGTTCTTTAAAAGGGGAAAAGTAGGGGCATGAATTGATCAGAACAGGTTTTTATGTGTGTGAGTGTGTGTGTGTGTGTTATTATTTCATAGTGGCATGATTATCCTTACATGAACTGAACTCGCTAAGGACAAATTAAGGACATTATTCATTGATTGATTGATTGTAGTTTTGTATTTCCAAGCCAAAAAAGACCCATTAATTAGGTTTCTTGTGTGACAGTTTTGTAGCCGTGTGTTACATCACTTTGTCCAGAGGACAGTGGAAGCCAGAGCAACAATGCGACATAATAAGTGTATTTTAAATGTAAAACTTTTGTAATGTTATTCTACAATGTGTGCAACTAGATGTCACAATAACATCTTTCTGGAACACGACAGCAAATGTTCGGATTCCCACACTCTGCCGCGGACACCCTTCCTGTCTCCACATTCTTGATCTCATTCTGCTGAGATAGAACGCCTCCAAGTCTCATTCAGTTTCACTCTGATAGAATCACTCCCAAGAAACCAACATTCGCAACGAGCCACATTGTACTGCGGCACAAAAGGCACCAGGGTTGTTCTAGCCTCATTATGCTATGCACCTTCTAGTGCAGTTAAAGAAAGGAATAAAGACGTAGATAAATTAGCTAAACAATGTCCTCACCAAAATAACATGAATTTCAGACTCATTTTACTGTTCGCGAAAAGTAGTTAATGCGCACACATCCTGAGGAGGTGCTCGGCTCGCAGATTAATCTTTCCTGCCAATCTAAAAATGCCAGTGAGCACCTTTTCTGCATCAGTACATTACGAGCACATAAATCACTAGATGTGTCTAAAGAAGGAGTCTATCAAATTTTATAGCTTTTAGGGACATTTCAGCTAATTTAGCACACTTCGCTACATGACATAACGATGATGAACCCACAGTGATTTTTCTAGTCAGTATCGCACAAACATCTTAAAATGGTGTCCTCTTGTTTGGCTCTGAATTAAATTTTCTTTCACATTAAAAAGGTCTAATTTCTGGAGAAAGCTATTTTGCTTCCCATTCATCTCAATGGCAGCTGTTAGGAAGTAACTGCAACCTGCTGCCGTATTATCTTATTTACCTTTTTTTTTCAGTGACGTACAGTGTGATTGACTGGGACATTTTAGTTAGAAGTGCAGAATTTCAATTACTTCAGTATCTCAGCAGGAGACATTATTCATGTACTATGCTATATACTTGCTATAAGCTTTCTGACTGTGCTGGAAAGAACCAAAGGAAAAGTGTGTAATTTCACCACTTGTAATATCTCAGCAGTGTGGGCAGCCTCGGGATGTCCGCTAACAGTATACCACTGGATACGTATTTGAACTTCTTTTTACCCATAAGCAAAGGACGAAAAAGAACTTCGCAATGAGTATTTCAGGGCTTTAAGTAGAATGTCTAAAGCTGCGTTTCCACCAAAATTACCCGGAACAATTTGTCCCAGTACTTTTTTGTCCCCCAGACATGTTGCTGTTTGCGTTTCCATCGCGGTCTAAAGTACCGTGAAGATTAGGCAAATTAGTCCGGTGACGTAGGACTGCGCACTACTTTCCAGTTCCCGCTGGATTTCATCCTCTGAATCTAAGCCTGAACCTTGTCGTCGGTCCATCGGCCGTATTTTTTAAACTCCATTGCTGATGACAACTATTACTGCACGCACCGCAACAGACTTTTAAAAATGGTGGTTGAAATAAAAATGCCGGATGGAGTCAACCAATCGAAATGCTGATTTAACTCAACCAAACAGCATGTTCAGCGCCCAAGTCCCACCCATCAAAAGTTTCTGAACTTTGAAAAAGTACTACCTCGCCAGCAGGGACTTTCTGAGTGGGAAATCTTTAAAAATATATATATTTTTTAAATTTCATTTAGGCCCTGGTTCTTGCGGTCGAAACACACCGACTACCACCCCAAAGTTCCTGCAGTGGAAATGCTGCTTAAAGTGGACGATCGAAAAAAAGTGTAACCAAAAATGAATCCCTGATTGTAAAATTCACAGTCAACCCCTCAGCATTTGTCTTTTCAGGAGCAAATCCATAATAGATTGTTGATTTCACCACACAAGGCAAGTGTTTCTGGGAATGTTCCATATTCCAAATCTGGTATGTTTACAGCCAAATCAAGGTTAACTGCATCATCATCTACTCATTTGTCTCCACTCAATGCTGGCATGAATGGCACGCTGGTGTTTTTAAGAGACCAACTGCAGCAGCTGGCGTAACCGTTGCTTTAAATCACACCGGACCGCAAATGCGGCTAAAACTGCTTGATGGTCAACAGGGTCGTTTCACCCGCTCTCCTCCCCACCTGCTCGATATTTCACTCCGTTCTTCCACGAAATGCATTTTCACAGTGTTTTTTTTTTTCTCAGTCAGTCTGACCACATCTCCTCCTCCATTAAGCAAAACGGCCTTTGAGCACTGAAAATCAGATTCTTATGGCGACATTTTTTTTTTGCGTTTTAGTTTGTGTATTTATACTATGCACTGGCAGAGATCAAGTGCCTTTTTGCCAGCAGGTTTCTTTGTGTATTTTCTCTCTGCTGTTATTTATATTCTCATAGTGCAGAGAAGGAACCTCTTACGCTGACTCAAATAGAGAATATGCCTTCCAGCTATTTCTGCGTTTCCAACCCTTCCTCTCTGCACATGAATGCCAGTCCCTCGTGTAATTGTTGCTCTACTGTATTTTTCAAACAGGATTTCATTTGTTTGTATAGATGCCGTTGCGTTCTGCCACACCAGCTGATGTTAACGTGAAGAATTCGGCTGGTTTCCCTTGCGATGGCTCGGTTTGTGCATTGTAATATATGTATGTTTTTTTCACTTGCCAAAACATTCGAGCGTCCCTCCACGGCTGTCATGCCTTTCTGTTCCGGCACAACTTCAGTTTTTACACAACATTATATGGCCCTGCCATGGGACTGGATCGATAAAAGTCCCACTCGCAATTTAATTGCAAAAGGATGCAGGGAGAGGAGAGTCCTTGATGGGAAAGCGAAGAGTAAAACAATTATTTTATGAGTTAAGAAACCTTGGCTAAAGAAACGATGCCACACAGAGAGCCATCGCGATTGGAGTGTGTCCTGCGAAGATTGTTTTTCACAAGCTTGCGGCGGATAATACTGCGAGGCTGTTATGAGCCTTTTAAAACGATGTCACTCTGTGGAATTTCTTATTTAACAAGCAATTCATCTAGCCACCCGCCTGGCCTTTTTTCCTGCATGCCAAAACGCCCTCCTTTGCCTTCTTCAATTTGCTTTCCGGTGTTGTCAAAACGATGGCGGCATTATTCGCTCATTATGTGGATAGAGGCTGTGGCTTGTATTTGCTCACTAGATTGTGCTTTGGCTATTACCTTGAGGCCTTTATACACACCAGGTTATTACTTGTTACAGAGAGTTAATTGCAGGGGTCTGATGCATGCTTAAATCTGCACCGCAAATCATTTATAAATAATTTACCGTATTATTGCTGTATTTCAAAAAGGAGAACTTCTCGTGAAAATTGTCAGCATAATTCACTAATGCACATGAACTTGTTCCTAACCTTGTTCTAATGTTAAAGTGCCTCTGTTAGTCTTTTTTAAAGGTTCCTGATTTTTGGAGGTCTCCTACAATAGGTTTACATGAATTCAAAGTAAAAAAAAACACTAACTCTTTCCCCGTCATTGACGGAAATTTCCAGCTTCCCGTGTTTTCACTGTTATACGGTAGGGGGGACTATGACACGTCTTCTGAAAGAGTACTGAATCTCCTGATTCAAACCCAGGCAAAGAAGAAGCAAAATCTAATTTTCATCATTTTAAACCGCATATAAACCAGCATATAAATCAAACATTAAACAGCATATAAATAGCTGTAGGACTGTGAAGCTTTGTGGGGTGTTGATGGACTCGTTGTTTTGATCATCGTTCTGAATCCGGTCTGGATGTCTTTGACAAAAACACGTTTTTCTCAGCTTTTTCTCTAGATGTTGCTTTTTCAATGAAACAAAATATTCTGGGGGCCATGAAACTTTTGTGAAAATGATTAAAAAAATGCTGGCAATGGCTGGCAACTTTTTCCAAAAACACTGGCGGGGAAAGAGTTAATTTTCTCATAATATACATTACACATCAACCTCAGTTTAAAGAGTCGTTCGAAGATTCAGTCTCTCTAAACCCCTCCTTTCTGAGAGCTTCCTCTGCTCTGATTGGTCAGACGGCCCAGTCTATTGTGATTGGTCTACCACTTTTAGTGCGTATTACCATATCTGAGGCCCTGTTTACACGAGAACGATTCCGGGTGAAAACGTAAAAATATTTTATCGGATGTGCCTTTCGTTTACACGGCAACGGCGTTTTGGGGACTTAAAAACGCAAAAAAAGTGAAACCACCCTCCAGAGTGGAAATCTTAAAAACGCTCCACCGTCGCGTTCCCATCTAAACGGTAAAAACGCAAATCTGCTCACGGTGGCTCTCGTCGCGTACGCGTTTACGTCACATGCGTGCGCCAGTGCAGGAAAATAACAACCAACATGTCAGATTATTTCCATACGTCGGACCTTCAAGATGCCCTAGCAGCTCTGAAAAACATACAAGAGTCTTTTCAGCAGTTGTACAAAATATTCTAAGATATTGGTGTTGTTGTGTGGCAGTGCTCCACATTGCCACCTAGCCGCCTGGAGTGCATACTACATCGAATCTTTTGCGTCACCATATGCACGCGGATTTCCCAACCATAACGCTCGTCTAAACGCAGAATAAAAAGTGATAACGCAACGCCACTTTTGCGTTTTCTCTTTAGATCGTTTCCGTGTAAACATAGCCTGAATTTCAGCTTTGGATGCTTCCTCAGCGCTTGATACACAGTGATACGAACAATGGTGTGGTTTTTCCCTATCAATACCAGCTCGAGTCCTCATCCTTTGGAAGTGCATGAAAAGTGGATTACAGCACTGTAAACAGAGTCTTCGCGACATGTTGATAACACAAACCAAACTCCAGGCCTTAGCTACAACTACAGTGTTTCAGGGTGGGACAATAGACGTCGTTTACAGGCAGCCAATGAAGACTGTTGGCTGGCATTATGCAAAATTGTCACATAGGTATGTAAGAGGAAGTGAGACTGGAATTGCTGACGACTCGTTTCGGCAGTTCAGAATCTTTTTTTTTTTTTTTAGGAGACAATAACTTGATTTATCGTGCACTTTGATCTCTAAAACTTTGCAGACGTTTCACAAACAGCCATATTACACTCTGCATGAAAGGATATATTCGAAAATGCATAAGAGGGGCACTTTCTAAAATTCTAAATTATTTTAGAGAATTCTAAAATAAATGGCCACAGAGTGAACTGACTTTAGTAGGGTTATTTAAATGGTGTGAATTTGTCGTTTTATTGAATGATTTCAAAACACATATTGAACATATGGAACACATTTATAACAGTTGAGTTAGCTTGTTCTTTTGTTTCTTGATATTTGATTTGATACCAATAAATAATAATATTTATATAATTTGCAAGAAATTTACAATGACACAGCTACTTGCCGACTATGTGTTTATTTTTTACACCATAGTTTTTGGGAACCCAAGTATTTTACAGTCTTAAATGTTTCTATTGCTTGTTTAACTTATGGTAGATAAGTGACTAAAGACAGTGAGCAACCAACGACTACACTCTTTCCTGACCTTTGTGTTGTCTTATTTAGTTTACCTTGACATCAGTCATCTGTCTTGTTTGCTGCTCGGTGGCAATATGACGTCTCCGAGAGAATCTCCCAGCGCTGTTCGTAATTTAAATCTTATCAGCTCAGAGGTGACGAATAAAACGAGTGCCAAATTTGATATGACCTCTCAATTAAACCTCGACAATCATGTGTTTAAGGAGAAAAATAGCATTTAAAATCATATTTTGAAGAATCAACCTGATACTTGTGCATTTAAATTGTGCTTCCATTTGAAATTGTGCTAAATTATCTCCAAGAGTTGACTTTGAAAAAAGCGCATTTATTTAAAACGTAAAGCATCTAAATGTCACTGTATTTAACTATCAACTCAAACTTGAATCCATATTTTTATCTGGGAGCTGATTTTTACGCACCGAATTGATGCTTTGTGTGAACTGCAACTGATCCAGCTAGCAATTTGTTATCTCCACGTGCAAGCTGTTTCTTGAGGGAGGAAGCCTGCTGAGGTCGAAAATTTATCATTTTTGTAATGTTTAAGGCACCTGCAGAAGCATAGAAAGATGTTACAAGAAACAGCAGGGTGTGTGGGGTGAGAGAACATTATGAAGGGGTCAAAAGTCTTGATATATGATTAAACTTTTATTATGGTTCTTCAATCACGTTTTATTTTATTTTATTTTATTTGGAAAGACACTCACAAATCATAGTGCACGACCCCTGACCGCCCCCATGATCTTAAATACCATAAAGTCTATACCATTTAAAGTCTGCATTTGGGTTACCAAGGTTGTGCTTTTTGGCAAGAGTTAGGTCACTCTCGGAAGAGCACAATCGCATCTTATCCTTTCTTTTTTCTTTTTTTTTTTTGCATCACGGATTGAAATGTTCTCTGTCTGTAGTCAATTAAATCTGCATTACATGGTCTTTTATGTAATTATGAGATATTAAGTCAAATTTATGAAACAAAATTGTGAATGTGCAGTACGGATGGTGCTTTTTTTATTAAAACAGAATAAGATGAACAATAATTGCAGGCTTGGTAGATTCATTCTTCAGCGAATTACATCTAAGGGTTGTTTAAACACTTTGATGGTGGATAAAAACAAGCTCCTCTCTAATGCTGTTGTTGTCTGGGGTTAGTCATAATGGCTCTTCATCTTCGGACAGTAATTGCACCTTGTAGCCTTTTATTTCTATAAAATGTGTGGTGCTGATCAATAATGTCAAGTTTACTCTATTTGGAAAACAAGGATTATATATGTATGCTATATATTTATGCTGGAAACATTCCTCATTCCGCACTCCAGATTTTGGTCCATATTGACATAACATCATTCTGCAGGTTTGTCGGCTGCACATCCATGATGCGAATTCTCCATTTCACCACATCCCAAAGATGCTCTATTGGGTTGAGATCTGGTGACTGTGGGGGCCATTTGAGTGTAGTGAACTCATTGTCATGTTCAAGAAACCAGTTTGAGATGATTTGAGCTTTGTGACATGGTGTGTTATCCTGCTGGAAGTAGCCATCAGAAGATGATGCACTGGTCATAGGGGTGGACATGGTCAGCAACAATACTCAGATGTTTAAACGATGCTCAATTGGTACTAAGTGACCCAAAGTGTGCCAAGAAAACACCCCCCACACCATTACACCACCAGCAGTCTGAACTGCTGATACAAGGCAGGATGGATCCATGCTTTCATGCTGTTTACGCCAAATTCTGACCCTACCATCTGAACGTCTCAGCAGAAATCGAGACTCATCAGACCAGGCAATGTTTTTCCAATCTGTTGTCCAATTTGGTGAGCCCGTGTGAATTGTAGCCTCCTGTTCTTAGCTGAAAGGAGTGTCATCCGGTGTGTCTTCTGCTGCTGTAGCTCATCTGCTTCAAGATTTGACGTGTTGTGCAAGATTTGACGTTGAACGTGCATGATTCTTTTCATCCTACAATTATTGCATCTATTTACTTGTTGTTGTATTTTAATTGGTATAATCTAAAGCCATTGAGATCTGCACCATTACAAATAAACTGAATGTTTGATATGTATTCATCTTCGTCATTTTGAAAAGACACTTGTGAATGTTCAAAAGTGGGAAACATTAGTATTTTTCTTTCCATGTTTCCATTCACCAGCCTTTGAAATGCACAGAGCGCCTGTATTTGTGGTTATTTATTCCATAATCAGGCGGTAGTAAACAGTGATATGCAACCATTAGGTAGTTCAAAATACGCCTGGAAGCTCTTTTAGTCCATTATATGTTTTTTTCTTGTCAGAAAACGACGCCCCTGCTCCAAACCTAAGTAGAAAAAAAGCCCTCCTTCATCATCGAGATCCTATTTGCAGTGACAAGATTCAAAGAGGCATGTTGTGTTGCCTTTTCATTTATCTGCTGTGCGTACTACTGTGCAGGTTCATAACACTAATTAAGATGCAACTTAGAATGTCATCGGCCCAGCAGGAGAGAACCTTTATCGCTAATGCAGAGTCTTCCCTTGCCAGATCTGTACATTGATGTGCTGTTGTAAAGGGATATTTCAGTCTGAAATGGACCTTAGCTGTTTGTTTAAAAAAATAGATATCTTAGGATGTGTTCACACTAGGCAGGTTTGGTTTCGATTCAAATAAACTCTGGTGTGATTGCTCTGCTAGTGCGATTCATTTGAATAAGTGTGAACGCTGCCACCCGAACCCTGGTGCACACCAAACAAGCGGACCAAGACCCCTGAAAAGATGAGTCCCGGTCCGCTTCCAAACAAACTCTAGTCTTGCATAGCCAGACCAGACTTGCTCCTTGTTTTCTTCATTATGCTACAACTGCTGTTGATGGTGTTAAAAGGGGCTTTCACATCGGGTAGTTCTAGGAAATAGCCACCAGGGTGGTTCCCCGAGAACTAATGGTTCCCCTAGGAACATTTTCCTGGTTGCATTCGCACCGCCAGTAGGACCTCTGAAGTGACGTAAGCCACGCTGACTGTTGTGACTTTTATTTTGACAGCGTGGCGGACCACGCTGAGAATGCCAGCCAGAACCTGAGCACACAGTCCTCGCATTCTCTGTGTTCATTAGTTTACGATCTGTAACAGTCCTGTCTAATACGTTAATAGACAGAACTGTTATACATAGAAAGTAGACTGTATATGAAAAGGTGTAAGCGTATACCATGTGGTTGATGTCCAGTGTTGCTAGCTGAGCAGAAATACATAATCATGTTTTGCTTGGTCCCCTTAAAGTTGCGTTGGATATTTTCCTTGGCGTAAGAGGCCCATCTATCACTGTTTTCCATGTTCGTGGAGTTAGTTTCTGGAGTAAATATATAGGCTATAATCTGTGTGTTTTCAGCCAATCAGTGTACACTAACGTCACTGGTAGTTTCTATAGTGCTGGTTTAGACCCTACTCTGAAGTAGGAGTTAAATTAGTTCCTCCAAAAGGAGTTCCTGAAACTAAAAGTTCCTAGTTCCTGCGGTGCGCATGTAACCCCTCCACCCAGGTCCCACTCGACCCGCTCCGAGCGGGCCTCGAACCCGGGTCTCCGGCATGAGAGTCAGGCGCTCTAACAAGGAGGCTAAAGACTGCAGCCTCTAGCATCTGTCGCTAGAGAGCCTTTTGAGATCAGAGGAGTGAGGTTTACTCCGTCCTTCGGATGAGACGTTAAACCATCCCAGGTCATTAAAAATCCCAGGATGTCTTTCGAAAAAGTAGGGGTGTAACCCCGGCATCCTGGCCAAATTTGCCCAGTGGCCTCTGTCCATCATGGCCTCCTAATAATCCCCATATATATATACACTGATTGGCTTCATCACTCTGTCTCCTCTCCACCAGTAAGCTGGTGTGTGGTGGGCGTTCTGGCGCACTATGGCTGCCGTCGCATCATCCAAGTGGATGCTGCACATTGGTGGTGGTTGAGGAGATTCCCCCTTCCATGTGAAGCGCTTTGAGTGCCTAGAAAAGCGCTATATAAATGTAATGAATTATTATTATTATTACTCGCACAGCAACTACTAGCTGGCCTCCGTTATACGCACACTCCAAAAAAAACGTGTATTTCCGCCAATAGTTCGAGGAACTATGAAAAGGTTCCCCCGGTGCGAAAGCCCCTATTGAAACACCGAAAAAAAAAAAACTATAAAAGTGGTCCAAACAATGTGTGTCTTATACGGAAGAATTTTAATTTTGGGATTACTAATTTTTGGGTGAAAGCTCTCAGTAATGTCCTTATCAATCTCTTCGCCCTAGTGGCCCCAGTCTAGTACACAGACATAAGAGGCGGAGCCTGCTAATTATTCCGATGTACCCTGATGAAAGGCTGTAATAAAGAAATAAAGTCCACATCCAGTCTGTGTTGAAAATCAGGAGTGTGCTCTTCGATTGCAGACCCTCCGGGCCAGAAGAACCCTTGGATAATGAGTACGATGAGAGATTAGACTGGATCAAAGTGGAGATTAAACAGGGCAGCAAACACATCAATGCTTCTAATTAGCAAGTCTGTGAAATTTCCTGAATTGGTGCAAATATCATGGATGCCGCTGAGGTGTTCATATCATTCCATTATTTTCCAGGAAACCTATTGACTGTGCCAAACCCAAAATCACACGGAAGAGGTGAGAGGTGCAAGAAGACTCATCTTAATTAGGGAAATTGGTGAATTATTATTTGTGACACATGCTTTTGGTGAGTCACGCTTTTTGGAGCGATCAGTAACTGTGATTAGTAATGTGTCGTTTCACAGCTGTGATGGCAGTGAATCTTCAATACTTTGATCAAAAAAGGCCTTGCTGATACTAATGAACATGCCCAAACAGAACCCGCTGACTATTTATACATTTTCAGTGCGGTTTATAGCAGTGTGTGTGTGTGTGTGTTAGGGCTGTCGATTTAACATGTTAATTTAAATAATTAGTTATGGAAAAATATCGTGTTAAATGATTTAACGCATTTAAAGCACCCGCCCCAGCACAGACCTATAGGTCATCTTACATTGCATATAGTCAATTGTTGACGAACCAATATAATGCGGTTAGAATGCCCCTAAAATTCAAGATATCAGTGGCAAAAATGACCCTGTATGAGATTTTGTCTCATATTAATATCATGTGATTAAGCAATATTACACGAGTAATTAGTGCAAAATCCCACGAGTGCTTTTTTTGTCCCGAATATAGCATGTGTTGATGATTTTATACAACAGTTAATAAATAATAAGTTAATTTTGTGTAATATGTCAGACACAATATTGTCTAACGTTTTTGCCAACGGAAATACCTATAAAGTCACAGCAGAACTGTTCAACACATTCTCATCCTTTGGCGTCATATAGGTGACGCCATGTGACATTTCGTCGAAATCTTACGCACATGGCATCCTTTAGCGTCAATATAACACGCACTGTTATGGGTAGGTTTAGGTCTGGGGTAGGGTACGGTTATGCCGCCTTGGGTTCTGCGTCTCATATTGACGCTAAAGGATGCCATGTGCGTCGGATTTAGACGAGCGTCACCTGTATGACGCCTTGGGTTCTGCGTCTCATATTGATGCTAAAGGATGCCATGTGTGTAAGATTTCGACGAAATGTCAAAAGCGTCACATGTATGACGCCAAAGGATGAGAACGGGCTGAACTGTTGTATACATCTCCAAACAACACAGCTGTGTTTAGTTTTTGAATGAATCGTTTTCAACAAAATGGGTGAACCAATGATTCAATGGCCTATTCATAAAGAGAGCCATTTACTTAATTCCTGAATGAATCAGCCATTTGATCGAATCAAATTAATTAATGACTCAATGACTTACCCATTTAGACATTGAACACCACCTACTGCAATTAAAGTTTTTTATAGGTATTGTAGAGTATCATTTCGTTCCCTTTTTGTCAGTCATGTTTGACATTATGTTGAGATTGGGGCTCCCAAGTTTGACCCCTAATGTCGTCACCTTAACATAACGTCTCCGTTCCCTCCATCAGGGAAAGAGGGTTACACAAGTAACTGAGACGTTCCCTTTCTGTCAGTCACGTTTGATGTTATGTTGAGTGATGGCATTAGGGGTCATACTTCGAACGCGACTGACAGAAAGTTTTTTTTTGTGAAACATTTTATTTTGAAGAATGTTGGTAACATTGACTTCCATTGTATGAATACTGAGACATTTCTCAAATTATCTTTTATGTTTCACAGAAGAAAGAAAGTCATACAAGTTTGAAACGACACGAGGGCGAGTAAATGATGACAGAATTTTAATTTTCGGGGAACTATACCTTTAATACCCATTTAAAACCCGTTAATCTCGTGCCATTATTTAAGTGTTAATGCATTCATGCTACCTCTGAGCTGCAATAAACGGTCTGTAGATATATCTACATACCAATTCAGATGCATAGCTTCAGTAAAAAAAAGGCTAAAAATCTGTGTAATAAATTCTGTTGAATCAAATAAAATACTTTTTGTAAAGTCTACTTGACATTTTTTTTTTATACTAATTATAGCTAAGAATAATTTGTACTCTTGAAAGAGCAGGTAATTGTTGTAAGTATAACTGCTGATGTTGTGCATTGGCTGAAGTTTGAAAAGCTCCATCATATATAGGCAAGAATAGAATATTTCACACAAGGGAATAGCGTGTGGAATGATGTGCATTGGAATTCTATGGAATTCTGTAGCAGATTCTATATGGTGATGCTTTTATGCCGAATTAAGCTGTCTGCTTTGGCAAAAGTATTTGAAGATGTGTTCTTACAACCTTTGAGGATGATGACAGAAGCCTTGTATCAGTGGTGCTTGCCATATAAAGGAAATATATCCGTTTTGACGCATGCAACATGGATATTGCATTATCCCACTTCCCTCATGTTTAATTCAGCTGCTAGCCGCGTGTTCACCCCAGGACAGAAAAAACCACAGCTGCTCTCCTCTTCAAACTCTGTTAGATCGTATCTGTGTTTTCTGTTTGTGGCGTAAGTGCAAAAGATTAGTCTGCTGCATGTAAAACGCAACCAGATGTTTCAACGGTCAGGCAATGACAAGGTCCTAACAATGAGGTGCCCTGCAGGGTGTGTGATATTGACCCCCTACCCTGTGCTCGATATGTTATGCTGCATAGTGATTGTTTTGCTGTGACGTTTGACCCTCCTTTAGTTGTAAAGTCCCAAAAGATGGAGAGGACGCAAGGACTGAAGGGCGACAAAGATTTATTCTCTCACGTGGATAGTCAACTGTACTCTTTGGTCTTTTCCTGAAGGACGCAGCAACATCAGCCAGGACAAATAGACAATTTTTTTTTTTTTGCTCAGTCTCAGGGTGTGTTTTATTTTGAGGTTTTCTCTTCGCATTAAACTCACGATGAGTTGTTTTTGCAGTCATTTTGTTTTCAAGCTTCAGAGTTGCTCCGACTTAGGGATTTGAACTGAGAACAGGTTCATTTAAAATGTAGAATAGCTTGGTAACTCTGACTTCTTAAGAAGTACATGGAAGACCGTAGCAAATATTGCAGCAGTGTTTTTTTGACGGGGTAATATAACAAAAAGTAGAGCTTTACATATAAATAACAAATAAGGTGAAACTTTACTATAAGGTCTCATTTGTTAACATTAGTTAATGTATTAACTAACATTAATTTAACCGAGAAATACATTTGTACAAGTATTGATTTATCTTTGTTAAAGGGGTCATATAATGCCATTTTTGTACAAGCTAGTATGATTCTTTAGGGTCTAAATTAAAAGTTTGTAATATACTTTAATTACAAATTCTCATTAGTATTGTAAGAAAACACTTATTTTACCTGGTCAAAAACAGCTCTGTTTTCAGCACGCCGTTTCAGTGCATATGACTTTAAATGATAATGAGCTTTGCTCACCCCGCCCCTCTGTTCTGTGTGTACACCGTTTGAACACAATAACACAATAAACATAACGCGTTGTTCAGTATAAACGTGGGATTATGAATTATATTGAGAACATCATACATAGAAAACATGCCGTAATGTACCCTAAGTGTAAACCTTAGACGCATTCATTGTGAAACGTGCAGCTAGCGATTGGCAAAGATTAATATAAATATTAATATAAAGTTTAATAAAACGTTACACTCACTTCATTTGTTCTAGAGGTTCAGCAGGAACACGAATATCTGGTACCGATCCTTTTTTCATGAGCAGCTTCTTAGCAAAACCAGCTTTATACTGACCCTCCTCGTTTATAAAATAAAGCAGTCTGGTGAGAAATGATTCGCGCAAACATGAAAGCATTGACGTTGATCGTGGGGAATATTCCCTTCGAAAACAAACTCAGCCACTGCGTCTTCAGCGGTTCGGATTTAGGAACATCAAAATGACTGCTGTGTTCCTTATTACACCCAAGAACAGAACACCACAATCGCTTAGACGCCATTCTGCTCATAGACAGTGCTCCAGCATATCAACAATGACCGCGCCGGTCCGCGCAGACTATGATTGACAGCTGGCTCACGAGCGAGGGCGGGTCTGTGTTGAAACGTTGCTGTCAATCAACAATCGTGGGAGGGGCTTCCGAGCGTGTGACGTCACAAGGTCGAACGGCTTGATTTGAGACAGGGGAAAACATAAGGAGATTAAAAAAAAAACACTGGATGGATTTTTATCATTATATGATGGTTGTGTACAGGCACTGCCAACACACATTTCAGTACAATCAACTTGTAAAAGTGCATGTACCATTATATGACCCCTTTAACATTGGATGGATGCTGACAAAAATACAACTGTTTATTGTTAGTTCACAGTGCGTTAACTAATGTTAACAATTACAAATACATTATTTTAATCAAATGTTGTATATGTTGAAATTAACTTTATCCAAGATAAATATGCTGAAGAAGTATTGTGGGGGACTTTTTTGCGAAACGCCCAATCTTGTCGATTCCTATTGAAATGAATGACTGGATTCTTTGTAGTGATTCAAACACATACAGCGTGACCAGTGCAGTGACGAGTGAATGATTCATGAGCCATTTTAGTGAATCAAACACAAGCCAGTGAAATCAGTGTATTTGCAGAGTTGTTCATCTGACAATAGTTAAAAATACAAATTGTGAATTTTGTAGGTTTTTTGTTGTTGTAAATGTTACGTTAATTTGATACCTTACCACATTTGTATTTGTTTAGTAGCTATTATTTAATGTATAATTATTAGATTGCATCCCTGAACTAATGACTCTTAAGAACTGACTCTTTTTAGTGAATCAATCCCAGTATAGTCCGATCGATTCCCGAGCAAATGATTCTTATGAGCCTGTTCTTTTTAGTGAATCAAACACTAGCTAAGTATCAGTGTAGACTAGTTGTTCGTCTGACAATGAGTATTTTAATTTTATAGTATTTTTGTAAATGTTAAATGAATGAATTTACCACATTATGTGTTTAGTAGCTATTATTTAATGTTTAATTATTTTAATTTGAATTATTAGAGTGCATTCTACAACCAAGACAGTGAAATTGACACTGGAATTGAACTTATTTTTGTAAAATATTCTATAGTGAATTCTATACCATCCCCCCAACACAGAAAACCTCTGTTTTATGTGATACTGGATGCAAAGGTCTTGTTGTGTGTTAACATGCATAAAGGACAAGCATTGACATCCTGTCTACTTCACCATTACAGCCAGTGAGAGGTAACGACATGTTTTAATTTAATTCAGCTTCTTCTCTAAGCTCAACCTGTTTCGGAGTAAATTGAAAGCACTTTGCTATAGAAATGTTCCGTCAATCACCTCTTCCTCTGGTGTCCCCGTAGAGAAATGAATGGTTGCATTAAGATAGATGTTATGGTCATTCAGATGGTTCCCACAGAGCAAATAACATCCTAAGTGAAACGTAGTGGTCGCAGGAGAATCATCGGAGGGCTGTAAAATGAAAGCTTTAAATCTGGACCATTAGATAAGGCTGTCATAACAAGGCTACCTTGCCATCACGTTGCTGTGGGCATATCATTCAACCGGGAACTGTCAGATAATGTATTTATGTTTCAGAGATGCATTGAGAAATGTTAGATGATGTTAAAGCCATTGTTAAGTGGGCCTCATATGCGTTTGCTTGTGTGAATACTAGACCACGATGGAAACTGGACTGTCAGTCAAAGAAACACACCTGCCCTTTAATGTCAAACAGTTATTAGAATGACTCAATCAGACAGCAGGAGAGGAGGAGCTGGTCTTCACCCATATTTAGCTGATTTGGCCGCGTTTGACGGACAGGTGGACAGGCGCGCGGACAGATAAATGACGAGATGTCCGTGAAGCGTGAGGATGTGACGGGATGCTGACAAGCATGTTCCGCCAAAGGAATGAGAAAACAGGTTCTTAAAATTTCACTCACAAAAAGTTTGGAAGTAAGTCTTTTTTTTTATTTGCATGCAAATATGATGTACTCTAGTCTTGCGTAGCCCGACGGAAGCAACCAGTCACAGTTTAGGGGTGTGAAAATGTAAAGTCGATGTCAGTCCCCACAATATCAGACCGGCGTGCAATTCATTTGAGGTTTGTGCAATTTTACTGCAACAATGGTCCTGTGAACTTCATATTGATCCTGATAAAGGTTCATTGTCTAACATTTTCTTTTTCCATGAGGGGGTTTGGCTTCATTGTGGCTTTGTTTCCAGGCGGACCGTTGATAACGTGACACACACCTCTCCCGAAGTGTTTCCCATTTTGTGCGCTTTATGCTTAGACGTTCAGCCAACGGTCTGAGGCTGATATATATTTGAAAATAACTTAAAAATATGAGTTTTAGATTATTCGCTTTGACGTCACCTGTATATGCTCCTAAAAGCAGATATATGCATTTAAAATGGACTTTCTTTCTCTTTTGGGGAGACAGACCAAAATATTCATTGGGGTGTATCCTAATTTTGGTCCTATAAAATGCATTTTAGTATGATGCCAATGCCAACTAGCAAAAGAGCACAACGGCCATTTTTAATGGAAGTATTTTCCCCATTAATTTTCTTCATAGGGATTTAAATGAGTACTAAGCTTTTCACTAGCACAGCCTTTTTTAAGATGAATCACTACATTACAGCTTTTGATCTGAAGCAAAAGAGAAAAAAATATAGATTTTTTGTTATTATTATTATTATTATTTAATGTGTTTTATAAGAGTATGAACTACAATCTCTTGAAGCAGTGTGTGGTGCAACAGAATAAAAAATGACAGTAAACATATATGGATGTATGGTCTGTATATCAACTCAACCAGATCCCCTGCCTGATAAATGAAGAAGAAAGCCAAAATATTGAATACCGTGGATGAATATTTTTTTGCGAAATCCACTATTTGTAATTACTTTGAAAAAGGCAGCATCATTATTTTATGGTTGGTCTATTAATTTGACTTCCTTTCTTGTTGCATTATGTACCAATGGTGACAGTTCCCCCAAAAATTCCCCCAAGTTTGCATGACTGTAACTCAAGAAGATTATCTATCCCTTTATATTCTGGTTCTTAACAAACTTCCCTTTTGTCTGTCATTATTTTTAAGACGATTCAATTACAGAGATATGGGATCTCAATGTGGCTCCGTGAGTAAATTGTACTCATTTTCAGAGGTCAAAAAACAAATGTCAGTCACTTTGCACACAGCTGTTACTTTTTTCTTTTAAAGAGGAAGTCTGAAGAACAAATGTGCTTCTTTCTTTCTTTCTTTCTTTCTTTCTTTCTTTCTTTCTTTCTTTCTTTCTTTCTTTCTTTCTTTCTTTCTTTCTTTCTTTCTTTCTTTTTTTACAATGCACTCCCATCCATGTCCAAATTAACTTTCTTCGTCTTTAGCTATTTTTGAGATTGAAAATCCTTCTATATGTTTTGCCATGATCTGTGCGTTTTGCAGTCACCGTGAGCGTATTACTGACTTCATAACCGTCGGAGGCGTGTGCAGGTCACTAGAACGCGCTTATGATCTACGGTTTGAAAATTACATGCTTGCTTTCACGCACCAGGTTTCCTTTTTTTTTTTTCTTGTTGCTCAAGTGGTCGTAAGGCAGAGTGCGGCGTCTAGACAGGGGACGGAGAGTCGGTAGATGGCAGTCGTGTCCCTTCTGCACTAGACAGGAAGAAGCAGCGCATCAAACACTCACACTTAGTACCCAGGCTATACACAATCACACACGCACATGTGTGCGTCAAACAGGCACTATACAGACCTGTCCGAACGCGCGCACACCCCCTCATCATATAATCTATAGCGTTCAGGGTTATTGCACTCGACCAATCATTCGTAAGATGGAAAAAGATTATAGGACCATTGACTTTTACGCATCCAAGAAGACGCCAGTGAGGACAGTCAGAAGAGTGAGACTTTGGGCTGAGGGCTACATCAATACGTGTTAGAAGATTCTTGGTGTCACCAGCGGAGTGCGCTGAGCCGATGCCCACCGAGAGCCGCGCGTCATTGGACACGTCTGGGTAGCACACTAGTACTTCACACTAGAACTTCATTCACCGAAGAGATCTCGACGTATTCGACGAGTCTCACCTCTTTAGATGTTCCTGCTCGCGGAGTGACTCACTTGTAGCTGCTCTCCGACCGTAATACGGCTCGGCGCGGAGCGCAGGATCATTCGCGTGGATTTTCGTCGCGTCAGTGGATTGCTTTTCGTCGGAGTTGAGGTGAACTGTACTGAGTATCTGGCGGGATGTAGCTTTTGATGAATACCTCGTCTCTGACAAGTTTATGCGCATCTGAAAAGGAACTACGACAGTCGGCTATATTAACCAATCAACTAACTAAGAAAGGGATGATTTGACTCACATTTGGCGCATTTTCATCCACTTTCCTGAAGAGAAAAAGAAACTCGGAAGATTGTGTCCTTTTTTTCCTTTCCAGATGATGCTGACTTTCTTGGATATGATGTGATACACGAATATTTGCGTTTGCCAACGCATGAGGCTTTCTCTCGCAAGGCATTCCGTAGGACATAATCACATTTCAAGGAAATAAGCATCTTGAAATCCGCACTGGGCTGTGAGTAGAAATCTAATCAGATCGGGTGCGTAAAGGGGGAAGAAAAGTTCCGTTTTAAAACCATGACTGTGGAATAAGAACATCAGCTGTCTGCGTTTATGGGCTGTTGAAGATTGAGATGAAGATGCAGGGAATGGTCCATCTCAGGGATAAAACCCATCTATGCGTATTTGCTGAATGTGAAAACCCAAATCTGTAGTGCTGAACGCCAAGAATGACACGCAGAACGAGGGAGACGACGAATTAATTGATTTATCAGCAGGAAAAGACTTGGTACACCGGATTTTGATGATGCAGGGCAAGAAAGCATCGAGATATTTGCTCTAGAGGCACTCGACCATATGATGGCATTGACAGGAAGACCGAATGGATATACGGGAGCGAATTTCTTCTCATAGAAGCTTGTAAAACTGCTCTTGGATAGCTTGGATAGTCCAAAGTACACGCTGAAGAACATTTCATTCGCACCGCGCCACGTTCCTTGAGAATTGCGGATTGATTTTCGTGCTTTGGACGCGAACGGAACGGTGATTTGAACCTCACCGATTGAGAAAGTAAGTCATTCATGTTTTGATATTTGCATCACTGGACACTTTGACGTCTTTCTGACATCAAATGTTTCTGGTTGCCTGGTTGCCATAAACGTTAAGTGTTTTAAAAACAATAGCGTCCTTGCCATAGCCTTAACATTTAAGGGCACTTAACATACAACGGACAATGTGGTGATTAAAAAGGTAATTTGAATAGTATTTCAGTATATATTCATACATGTATCCACAGAAGCGTTCTCTCACCGGCTGTGAGCTCTCCACCCCGTCTTTATCTCTAGTGTGTGTGTGTGTGTGTGTGCGCGCGCGCGCGCGCTCGTGCGTGAGTGTGTGATAAATGTGTGCGCTATTGACAACTGCACAGTGTTCCACCTTTGCGGTCGAATCTTTTCTTCATTCATTCATTCTTCCATTCATTCAGTCCGAATGTGATGCCACATCCGTTTTTAGGAATGATTTGGTTCGTTTTATTTCATACAATTATTGATCTAGGCAAAATGAACAGTTATTCAGATGGTTATCAGCTAAGACTCGGTCAGAATGAGGGTTATAGTGCAGAAAGTACTGTTGGGCACTGGAGGCAGAATTGCGGGCTGTTGCTGCTTTGCTTGCTGATTGGTCCGACTCGTTTGTGCATATATATAAGGTAACACTTTATTTTAAGGTGACGTAGTTAGACGTTACTACTACGTGTACTTACTAGCAATAACAGTAAATTATGCATAATTACAAGCAACCTACCCTAAACCAAACCCTAACCGCAACTCTGTGGTAAGTACCAGTACTAGTTAATTAACATTACTCAGTACAATGTAACCACGTCACCTGTAACAGTTTAACTATATATATATAAATATATATATATAGCCTATATGGCATAATTTAAACTCATAACAGTATTTTTTGTTGTTATATTGTTTTTATTGTATTTTTATATTTTACTGTAAAAGTATACATATTGTCTTGCAGATTTTCTCTTTAAATTACAGGTTTTAAATTCATACTTTTTACTTATGAAAACCCTTTTTTATAATATTCTACTGTATATAGTGTGAGCATACATTTTTTTATTTAGTTAAGTTTTACTGTAGCCTTTATATATATATATATATATATATATATATATATATATATACACACACACTGTATATATATATATATATATATATATATATATATATATATATATATAATTGAAAAGTTGCTAATGGTAACATTTCGTATAGATTAAAACAAATTAAATGCCTATAAATGCCATTCACCCGTATTGGTTGTATATGTGCATACAGTGCTTTTATGAACAGGCCATGATATGATTCAGGGCTGGAGAGTTTGGCCTTTATCCGGGAGCTGTCCGTGGTGCTGAAATCCCTGCCAGAAAACCGCATAACCGCTCTACTGTTTGTGTTTCTCTGCTTCCTACTGCCTTATGTTGCTCTGCCTCTGATTTTTTTATTTCTTTTTTATAATCAACCATACAAGCCAACCATATTGAAGTGTGGATTACATTCCTGCAGGAAAGGAAAGCATCTACATCAGGATAATATCGAGGAGATCCATTTTAAGCGGATAGACTTGAACAAACGTGCCTAGATTAGCCATGCGGCATATTCTGAGGTCATAGCTGTCAGTCATAATTAACTGTCCTCTCTACCTGAGGAAAATGATTATGTGCCTTGTACCACAGGTACCGGCGGTTTTCTTTTTGACTTCATTATCATGTGTAACAAGTCAATAAAACCTTGGCAGAGAAGTTCTACTTTTTAATTTGTAATGAATAGCCAGAGCAATCCACGAAACGGTCTTAATTCAGATCAGTTCAGGATGTTTTGCTTTCCCGGCATCCCGGCTGATGTGTATTGGTTTGAAAAGGAAGTGATAAATGAGGCAACAGCCAACAGCTTATGCTGTGTGAATGTGGGATCTGAAGGAGCTGACCAGGTTGACCTTGAAAGCAGAAGTCAGGCAATCTTTGACTGTAGTCTGTGCTTATTTGTTCCGAAGAAACTAGCTCATATAGTGCATAGAGCATCTTCAAACTGCAGTCTTGTTATTATGTTTCTTCTCATGAACCAAATCTCCTCTGAAGCTCGGTGTATACAATCTAGACTTTCATCTTTCCTTTCCCTTTTTAAGATCAAGAATGTGAAGCTCTAGCTCTGCTTGATGTTTTGAGGTCACGAGGTGAAGTTCAACGTTTTTCTGAAAGCCAAGTGGAATGAATTGGAGGCCGTGCGTGTAATGACTGAATTATATCCATCTGTCTGACGAACTCCATTTTGTCCCTTCGAAGCAGGCTGTGCATGGCCGCCCACTCACCGTCACCCTTTGGGAGAGCTTCCTGTTGGCCGGACGCCCGATCCGAAGCTTAGTCCTGCGTTAACACAAGACCCCTTTGCTGAGCTGTTATATACATAGATGTTAGACTTGTAAAAAATGTCATAATTTACTCACCTTTATGTCATTCTTAACCTGTATGATGTTATTTTTTCTATGAAAATAGAATATTACTTTTTCAAAAATATTTTTTTAAAGAAACAAATTTAGTAAGGATGCCTTAAATTGATCAAAACAGTGACAGTAAAGACTTTTATTTTGTTATAAAATATTTCTATTTCAAATCAATGTTGTTCCTTTGAACTTTCTGTTCATCAAAGAATCCTTAAAAAAAAAAGTATCATGGTTTCCACAAAAATATTAAGCAGCACAACTGTTTTCAACATAATATTGATAATAATAAGAAATGTTTCTTGAGCACCAAATCACCAAAATGCAATCACAGAAAGAAAAAAAAGTAACATATATTTAAATAGAAATCAGCTATTTTAAATAGTAATAATATTTCACATTATTACTGTTTTTTTTCTTTTTTATCAAATAAATGCAGCTTTGGTTGTCATAAGATACTTCTTTCAAATCCATAAAAAAAATCTTAGCAAACTTCAAACTATTGAAACAATTTTTTTTTGTTGTTGGTTCATATGCTGTTTGGACCCCATTGACTTTCATTGTATAGAGGATTGCACTTTATTTTACAGTACGTGCACTTACAGTGTACTTACCTAAGAAAACACTGGGTAATATAAGGTAACTATATGGGTTAAGGTTAGTAGGTTCAGGGTTAGTATCTAGTTATTACATAGTTATTGCAATTTCTATAATAAGTACATAGTTTGTACATTGGGAGCATGGCTGTAAAATAAACATTAGCAGTATTCTTCAATATATCTTATTCAAAAATATTTTATTTTCTTAAATTCCACAAAAGTCAGTCATACAGGTTTGGAACAACATGAAGGAGAGTACATTTAGACAGCACTTTCTTTTGCGCTGTTACGTGTACGTGTGAATCGGATCATGAGTAGGAGAAATGGTGTTGAAAATGAACATGCAGAACTATATTTAGATTATTCCAGATCCAGTGTCAAACCAAATAATGACACAGGAAGTAAGAATAATAAGTTGCCGTAAACAGCGCCAATGTTTGTCTTGTTAACAACCGAATATAAACAAAGCCTTCATCGCATTCGCACCTTCAGGCTCCTGCCCCTATTCCCTGAGGTGAACGAAGGATTTTTTTTCCCTTTATCTTCGCTCTCTTCCAGGTACTTGATGGAGGGAGAAAAAAAAAAAGTAGTAGAGGAATGATGGAGTGATGTTGCCTTGGGGAGACGAATTGGGCCGCTCATTTTATGTTCCTTTGCTGTCAGGAGCTTTAGCATGATGAAGCTGCCGGGTTGGGTGGAGAGATGACATTTGTTTGTTGGTGAATGATGCAGCGTGATTCATGTTTCTGCGGAGACGCTCCATTCCTCACTTCGTACATCTCCCAAACTTTTCTACTCGCTCATTCCGGCATGGGAACCCGGCGAGGAAGGTAGAACATCCATTTATCGAGTGTTTTTTTTTTTTTTTTTAGGTCAGTCATAAAATGCAGATGTCAATACATTTATTGTCCAGCATTAAGATCGAGCTTCGCATTGTAAATGATTTGTGGAATTGCCTCGGCCGAGATTTTTGAGATTTATTTAACCGGTTATGTTGTCACGTAATTGATGAATGACATTGTTTTTCAAGCCCCAAAAGAAATCTGGGTTTCATATCAGTCGTATTTATGGGGTGTGCTGATGGATTTCTGGAAACGTGTGCAACTCAGGGCTTGTTTATTTTACTGTTCGAGTGTGACAGTGGTAATATCCCATGAGTCTCTTGGGTGGCTTCTACAAAGTGATGCATGAACAGGGATTAATGATGGTTAAAATAAAGCCACTTCCTTGAGATGTAAATCTAGTCCCTCTCTCTTTGTCCTTTTCCATTGAGAATCACCTAGGAAGATTTAATGAACAAAACTTCAGAAGAAAAATTAATAAATAAGTAAAGCTCTAGAGATGTAACATTACGTGTACCAGGATTGGGTGTAATTCAGAACTGAATTGAAAATGCTTTTTATATTCCTGAATCTAAATAGAATTTGAATCCAGTTGATTGGTAATTAGAATCTGAATGTAATGAAGTACATTTTGAAAGGATTTTAAATTCAAAGACGTTCATATAAATCAAGCGTAGCGTCAGTTCTGGCAGGTCACGCTAGTCAAGCTCGCATCAGCTGACTCTCAGCTGATCCACGTCTACCTATAGGAATACGCCGCCTATCACTGTGTACATGTGTAAGCTCCTTCAGTATTTTCAGCAGCTATCGCGTTTCTCATGAGCGAATTACCCACCTCCCTCCCCAGCTCCTCCTCTCGCCCCGTTAGGATTTGGCTTTCTGATTCCCGTTGCATCAGAATGAATTCTCGAATTATGTTGTACTTTAAAATCTTGAATTAATGATATCTGTATACATTCATGTTGGTTCTGTTCTGTGTACCCTAAGGGGGGGTTATTGGTGCTCTTATCCATGCTATAGGCTGCATGGATGCGCAGGGAGTTCTCGCCCAGAACGGAACCATACCGCCAATCCAAACTGTATGCTAATTGTCAATCGTATTTGACGATAGTGGTCCTGACAGAACTGTAATTTTCAACTAGAAAAGCACAAAAAGCGACAAGGATAGATAGATAGATGGATGTATGGATATAGAAAACAAATCTTTCTCTGAGGGATAGAAACTTTTGATCAATTTAAAGAATTAGTTAACTCCAGATTTCAAATTTCCGGATTATTTACTCACCCCCATATCATCCAAGATGCTCATGTCTTTCTTTCTTCAGTCGAAAAGAAATTCACTTTTTTGAGGAAAACATTCCAGGTTTTTTTTTTTTCCATATAGTGTACTTCAACGGGGACCAACGGGTTGAAGGTCCAAATTGCAGTTTCAATGCAGCCTCAAAGGACTCTACACAATCCCAGCCGAGGAATAAGGGTCTTATCTAGCAAAAAAAAAACAAAAAAACATTTATATACTTTTTAACCAAAAATGCTATTTTTGCACCAGCTTTGCAGCGCGTTTCCACAACTTCACTTATTACGTAATCACGTCGGAAACGTAATCCATGAAGTCGTGGACGCGTAACGCAGAGACAGTGCAAGATTTGGTTAAAAAGTATTTTTTACCGGGGACCAATGGGTTGAAGGTCCAAATTGCAGTTTCAATGCAGCCTCAAACGACTCTACACAATCCCAGCCGAGGAATAAGGGTCTTATCTAGCGGAAAAATCGGTCATTTTCGGAAAAAAATAAACATTTATATACTTTTTAACCAAATGCACTGTCTCTGCGTTACGCGTCCACGACTTCATGGATTACGTTTCCGACATGATTACGTAATGAGTGAAGTTGTGGAAACGCGCTGCAAAGCTGGTGCAAAAAGAGCATTTTTGGTTAAAAAGTATATAAATGTTTTTTTTTTTTTTTTTTTTGCTAGATAAGACCCTTATTCCTCGGCTGGGATTGTGTAGAGTCCTTTGAGGCTGCATTGAAACTGCAATTTGGACCTTCAACCCATTGGTCCCCGTTGAAGTCCACTATATGGAGAAAAATCATGGAATGTTTTCCTCAAAAACCTTTAATTTCTTTTCGACTGAAGAAAGAAAGACATGAACATCTTGGATGACATGGGTGTGAGTAAATTATCAGGAAATGTTAATTCTCTCTATATATATATTATATATAATATATATATATATTTCTTTGAGTTATAGTTCAGTAAATGTTTCTTCCTTTCATTCCAATTCAAATTCCATATCAACTTCCTCTGAAATGTGGCAAATTCAGTTCAAATCCAAACTCGTGAATTGCAAGGGAGCCAGTTCTTCAATTGTGAATTTTGCCCAACCCCAAATGTGTACAGCATTTCCCTAAAACCCCGTGATTCCCAAGCTTTATCCGTCAGTTCTGCGATTCGCACCCTTTGCTATACACAATAAACACTTTGAAATCAGAGAGATTAGTGTAAGACCCAGTTTGGGCGTGAATTAGCATTCATTTCTTAAACTGCTGGAGACTGCTATCAAAAATGCAACCCATCTGTCAAATTTCTTTTTTTCGCATCCCGAGGTACAATTTCTCCCAGGGGGATTTGGTTTAGTGTGAAAGGCAGATTAAATGACGAGAGAACCCTGCTTGACGCGGTACCTCACTCTCCATTGTCTAAATCTTCCATGTCACAGCATAGAGATTTCTTTCCCGGGAGTCAAACTCCAAGGCCGCGTACGGGAGGTTATGTAGGTAGTGTGTATTGATTGATGGACTGGAGTTGTGGCGAGGATGACATTGAATTGATGTTTTTGTCTTTTTTTTCTGTCTTAAAGCAAGTGGGTTTTCTATGTCAGAATTCAGCCGTCAGCAAATGCTGTGTATTTTGTATTCACTGCACTGGTGTGAGCAAATGGGCCAGTCGACCTTGCTTCAGAGAGAGGATATGACCATATATAACACAATAACACATCTAAGAGCTTTTAAACAATCATTTCAAGTCTTCTAAAACTCTCTCTTCAGGATCGTGATATAAGCTGCATTTTAGAGGTTATCCTTATTAAAGGGATAGTTCACATTGACCAAAATAACAATTCTGTCATCATTTACTCACCCTCAAGTTGTTCCAAACCTGTATGAGTTTCTTTGTTCTGTTGAACACAAAAGAAGATATTTTGAAGAATGTTGGTAACCAAACAGTTTTTGGTCCCCATTGAGTTCCTTAGGAAGTCAATGGCTACTGTCACCTGTCTGGTTACCAACATTCTTCAAAATATCTTATTTTGTGTTCAACAGAACAAAGAAACTCATACAGGTTTGGAACAACTTCAGGGTGAGTAAGTGATGACAACATTTTCATTTGTTGGGTGAACTATCACTTTAAGTCCAGATCGGTGTGATTTGTGAATGAATCATTCAAATGGATCAACTGATTCATTGAAAAGATCGGACTCAAAAGAGTTCGCCAATTAGTTCACCAATTAGACAGCACTACTTGTACTTTCCTCAGAAACAGAGCACGGAAAGCGGAGCGGATCTCAATATGTTCAGTCTATTTACTGTACCACACTTCAGTAGGGCTTCAGAAGAGTGAGTCATGTAGACTACTTCAATAATGCTCGTGTGCCCCTTTTGAAGTTTGAAAGTAATTGCATGAAAATCAGGATTTCAAATATCTCCCTTTGTGTTCCACGGAAAAAAAGTAAGTAATTGGAAAGGTTTTGGAAAGACATGAGGTGAGTAAATGATGACAGACTTTTCATTTTTGAGCGATCTATCCCTTTAGCAGATGCGTTCTGTACATTTTTGCTGCATGTACGTTTCACCCCAGCCCTGTACGTTTCGCACACACTTACATTGACCTTCCATTCATCTCCTTCTCTTTGACCTGAGTGTCTTGAAGTGTGAGCGTGTGTGTTTTTCTCGAGTGGTGTCTCATCCACAGTCCCTCCTACGGGATGAGCGCAGCACATTCCTCCAGTCGATTCCCTAATCAATCAGCACTCTGCCTCGCCCCATCAGTCTTCTGGAATAATCTGCCCGACATCATAAAACGGCCATCTTGACGTGCTGGATAGACACCGTTACCCCCCACACACACGGCCTGGGTAATGTGGATGGGTTAAAAAAAGTATACATATATATATATATATATATATATATATATATATATATACTAAAATTAAAATATTCAATATAAAATTATTCTAATGAAAATTTTTTTTATTATGAAATACATTTTTGTATATACAGTGCATATATATGATAGATTATGGTAAATTATATATATATACGTATATATATATATATATATATATATATATATATATATATATATATATGTATATATATGTATATATGATGGGTCAGGACAGTTGACTAATACAGGAATTGTTATTGAATAATTATTATTAAATCATAAAAATTATAAATTACATAATTTTATGTTTTCAAGGTTTCATTCCTCCTTAAGACTATTTTATTGACAACTAGCATAGGCAACCTTACGAAGGTACATCTAATTGATAATAAATAATTTACACATATTTACACCTATTTTTATTTTCCACAGTGCTGTCAAATCAATTAATCTCTTCTAACATAAAAGTTTGTGTTACTATAATATATGTGTATACATATATATATATATATATATATATATATATATATATATATATATATATATATATATATATATATATATATATATATATATATGTATGCATATATATGTGTTTATGTATATATGTACAGTATGTGTGTGTGTGTGTGTGTGTCTGTGTGTGTACGTGTATGTGTATATAAATATTAAGGCTTGCATAGACTAGTCGAGAGAACGACTACTTCAACCACTAGTCGGCGCTGTCGGAAACAATCGACTACTTGAGCGTGCATTAACCATAAATTAATTTAAAATGGCGAACGTCACCAATAGACATCACACATCAGATGTGTAGAAGTATTTCATCAAGGATGACAAAAGTATCATAATTTGCCAACTCCTTTAGACTACTTTAAAATACAACAGCAGTACAACAGCTATTCACAACCACCTAGATTGAAACATCCAACAAAGCCAAATGCAGCATTGGTGAATTCTGTAAACGTCCGATTCCAGAGAGGAGAAGATGGGAAATAACAGATTTACTTGTGGATTTTATAGTGAAGAATATAAGACCACTCTCTGCAGTTTCAGAAGAGGAATTCAGTGGATCAACTTCTTTGAACCCAGTATACACCGTTCCATCGAATGCTACACTCTGGAAAATAATTGGCCACAAATACGACTCTCTAAAAGCGGACATTGCGTCTGAAATGAAAGGCAAGAACGGCTATTTATTTGGCTTTACTCTGTTACATGAAAATTAAAATATGTAATGTCATGTTTTGAGAGTTTACTTATGTAATTGTTGCATTAGACTATGAATTAATAACAGTATCATCTAATTTACAGTAGCGTGAACCACGAGTAGTTGAGTAACTCGAGTATTGTTTTGATAAGAAATCGACTAGCAGAAATCATTAGTCGTGCAACCCCTAATATATATATATATATATATATGTATGTGTGTGTGTGTGCATGTATGTATATATATATATATATATATATATATATATATATATACACACACACATATATTAGGCCTAAATAAACACAAACTTTTATTTTGTAATCGATTAATCGCGATTGATCAATTTGACAGCACTAGTCTTTACACATGAAAATATATAGCTGCCTTATTATTTCAGACAATTGGAGACTCCTTCATAGATAAAATCATCTAGCTTGGGGGTTCATGGCATCCATAAGTTTGAAAACCCCTGCTCCAGTCAGCCGTCCTCAGATCTGTGGCAAAGGCAGCATGTCCTTAAAAAAACATAGCTAAAGCAGGCCTCATGACTCAATAATGCGTGGTGAACTCCCCCACCCAACCCAAATCTAAGCTCAGCTAAAAGAAAATGACCTGAATCAGCCTGTAACTTGAGTCACGTCCGAGCTGACGTCAGCGACCTCTGATGAGCCCTGCAGCTGGGCAGAGACGAGCCGTACCTGTGGCCAACAGCGTGCACTACAGGTGTGTCCACGAATGTGTGTGCGCAAACTGTGCCTGGGACAGTCTCCCTTTCTGGGTTGCACCTGTGAGGCATCTGTTCAAGGCGGTGCGGAACTGGCCATATTAATTCTGCTGCTAAATTGAAAGGTTAAAGCCAGCAGCCGAGGAGGTGACGGATTGCAGCTCACCTGGTTCCTCTGCTACTAAAGCACCTGTTTAACTGAGGTGAGGTTCAGTTGTCCTCCTGTCATAGGAGAGAAAGAGAGAGAGGGGGGATTGTTAATGATGAAGCCTGGGAGAATCTACATTTAATAGGTTATTTGAGCGAGCAGAATAAAATAAGAGCCGCTGGAGTTGATTGTTCTTATCAGAGTTCATTAATGCAATTTCCTCTCACAAAGGGCTTGTGCAGAAAAGCTCTCTGCCTCAAATAATGACTGGATCAGCCTGTGCAGCCCTCTGCCGCTGAATAAGACAAGTTTTTTTTTCTTCTTCTGCCGTGCACCGACGCCGGCTTTGGTTATTTACATATAGAGAGGCTCTTACGGACACCGCCAAGCCTGTCTCGGTTTTGATGCACTTTAATCGTGAGTACATCATTCCGCATGAGAGCCGTAAACGGTTGTTGTAGCTCTTCAAGGTGTGGCTGTGAAACTGATCGACTGAGGATTCTTAATAGAGTGGTGTAAGTGTCAGGCTCTTCCCGAACCAGGACCAAAAGTTAAAGGACATTCAAAAATATTTGTAGCGACAGGTTGACCTTAAACCGTTCAGAATTGAACTGAGAATGGCTTTTGATTTCCAGTTCGATTCCTGAATCTGAGTTGGCCTACCAAACAGGATACAGAATTAAAAATGGGGATGTTAGGAAGGTAATTTCATATGACTGTACTTTCAATTAGAAAACTTTGCATGTTTGCTTGACAAAGCCTTATTTGAAAGTTCTGAGAATGTTTATAGACTTTACAGGCAAAAATCATGGATGGATGGATAGACAGATGAACAAATAGATGGGTAGAGAGACATATGATTAGATATACAAATTGAATGATACATAGATGGATATACAGACAAACAGATGAAGAATAGATGGACAAACGGATGGATGGATGGATGGATGGTTGGATGGATGGATGGATGGATGGATGGATGGATGGATGGATGGATGGAGAGGTAGACAAATTGATGGGTAGATTAGACATGTGAAAACTGGATAGACATTGAAAGATGTATAGAAAGATGATTTGATAGATAGATAGATAGATAGATAGATAGATAGATAGATAGATAGATAGATAGATAGATAGATAGATAGATAGATAGATCATTGAAATCTTTGATGTACAAATTGACAAATAAATAGACAGATGGATGGATGGATGGATGGATGGATATACAGACAAAAAGACAAAGTATAGATGGAAAAACTGATGGATGGATGGATGGATGGACATACAGAGAGATAGAGAAATTGATGGATGGATGGATGCTATACCTATTGAAAATGGCATAAAGAAAAATGAATTAAATATAATATTTCAGCTAAATCCAGTTACGCAACCCAACAGTAGTGTCAGGACTCTCAGCAGCAAGAACGCCCACAAGTAACCAAAAGTTCACTGACCTAGCAACCTAAAATCACTGTCAATATGAACAGGGAATTATTCAGAGCAGCCAATGTTATTCCTGAAAGTCATCTGAAGAAAGTCCAGCCAAGCTGCTGTATGTTTCTGCCCACAATTTGTTTGGTTGAGTTCAGAGAATAGTTTGTGTAGTAAACAGAGATGAAAGCAGCGAGAAGGCGTCTCGGGCCATGATGACAACAGTTATTCTCTAACAACTGGGTGAGTCAAGTGAGTTCACATCAGGTCTCGACAAATCCCCGATTGCCTTGAAGTTTGTAGATGTGTGCATTTGTAAATGTAGGCCTACACAGGAGACCTTTTGAAATGATCACTTCAGCCATTAACCGTTTCCACTTGGATAATTAATAAACAATTTTCCTATCCAAAAATAGGAATTGTTCTTCTCGCATTGATTGTTAGGCTCCATTTTTTTAATAAATTAGAAAAATGGAAACAATAGTGGATCCTTAAATAACTCCCCTGGGTCTCTATATACTGGTATCGTATATATATATACGATACATATATATGGAAAATACCATATGGGTCGACCGCTAGTCCTTTGTGGAGGGTTTATTGCATTTCCTCACCACTTTTGAGATATACAGTACGGAAGGTTCATGACGTTTTGATTGAATTACATTGACTTAAACTTTCAGGCTATCCTCCTGATGCTGCAATATGATTACCATCTACCCCCGATGTTTTTATATGGGCTTAAAGATAAAGGCATCCATCCAGCCAGAAACAGAGCTCCAGGCAATAACAGCATCCCACCGCACCTGAGATGTGTCCATTCAGGTCCATTAAAGCACAGCTGGTGTCATTTAGACTCGGAAAGGACGATTCCCTTCGCATTTTATAGAGTTGGAGAAACAGCGAGCCCCTTAGCCACAGTGCTCCATCACTCCAGCACAGCGAAGCATGTTTTGATATTCAGACGTTAACATTAGCCTAGCATACATCATCTGCTCCGGGCTGAATTAGATGCTCACATGTGAATGCTAATAGGCAAAAGTTTCCAAGTAGAAATTTGAAAGGGAAAACAGAGTCTGTTGCCAAAATCTGCTCTCCTGACTGATTAATATGCATCAGATAAACTCGTAAGCAAAGCATAAAATTGATCTAAAAAGACTCAGTCAGATGTGTGTGTATGCTAGATTATGATGTAATGATTGCGCTAGCGGGCTAGCATACATAAGTCTTTTATAATAGCATTGAGGAGATCTATTTGTGCCAGTTTAATAGATAGCCGTCTAATTTAATCTAATCTAATTTCTGCTTCTCCAGAGTCTTGTTCTCCTGGTGGTCGTGCAGAGAGATGGGTTTTGTGGTGAAGTGTGAGTGTGTGCATGTATGCATGTGAAGATTAGACCAGCCATTATTCATATTCTGTCACATGGTCTAGTTCATTTCTAAATGCCATCATAGACTTGGAAAGTCGGAGACTTGAATAGAAACATACTGTCGTTTTGCACTATTTACAATTTATCAGTGCACTATTTAAAACGAAGAAAAAGTCAAACCTTTGGTTCCATCTCAGATGCCATATATATAAATTAGTATGTTGTATATTGTATATTTACATTAAAAGTTGTTAGATGCCTGATTTTGGAATTGTCATTCATAGTAGTTTACCGTTTATACCTGTAAATGTTAAAATTATGGCTTTCATATAATGTAATAAGATATAATTAGTGAAATATCTATAATAACCCACTTTTTTTTTTAAATTATATTTTTTCCATTTTTAGAGTTAGCACTATTAATAGGTATAAGTTTGAAAATAGGGTAAATGGTATCTCTTATTACTAATATTAGTTTGTGTAGTCCAACATAGCTGCACTGGCTCAACCAATAGCATGAGTTTGGGGTGGGGCTATCTGTTTGTGTAACCAATGACAGGCAGTTGGAGTTTGAAAACAATCTACAGTAGCAATTCGTATTATGATGCTAATTCTGCAGAAATCTTTATTTTTTAATTTTTTAGGTAAGCTTAAACTTCTTAACAGCTTGGATGAATAAAATATCTATTACCAACTTTATTTTAGATTTTTTATTTATTTTTTATTTGAGGAGTTATCAATATCTGTGAAATTTAACTTTATATTACTTGGTATTATATTCAAAAGAAAAAAAGCGATATCTTTTATTGCTACTGTTAGTTAGAGCATATCCCAAGCATTCAAACATAGCAGCACTGGCTCAACCAATAGCGTGAGTTTGGGGTGGGGCTATTTGTTTGTTTGACCAATGACATACAGGGTGATGTACAAGAAACCTGTTTGATAACAGTATTTACTAGTTTTGCAATTCTGTGAAATTGGACTTGATATCACTAGGTATTAGGTTGAAAATAATCAGTGGTATCTCTTCTTGCTATGCTAACAGTTGACCGCTCCACGGTACGAGGTCCCGTATCTTTCTTGCTCGCTCTCTCTCTTTACCGAAGACCCCCACACCTCTTTGGCTTAGTACCCTTGGGCATTAGGAAGCTGTTGAGATGTAGAGTGAGATATGATGTGTTACAACTGTGGACACACTCCACTGTGTCCAATTCTCTTTCCTTCTCACCTTGACACTCTCTCTCCTTTCCTGTCTTTCACACTTCCTCTCCTCCCTTTCGCCTGGTTTGGCCTGTCATCGCTCATCATGTTTCCCTCTTCATCCTTTTGTTTTCGATTGTCCTGCGATTCCTTGTTGGCACATATCTCTTTCTGTCCCACCATGAATCTGTTCCATTTTCTACCACTGTCCACCATCATACCTCCTATCTATGCTGGATGAACGAAGGTGTGTGAAGGGGGTGGATGATGCCGAGGCGGAAGCATATGTTGGTGCCCCGTGTTGTGTGCCAGACCTTTCTCCACAGGGGGACACCATTGTTTGGCATGATATCACAAATCCTACATATAAAAATGATATTAGAAACATAATAAGTGCTCATTAGCTGGATATTTTAGCAGAATTTCAGCAAAGTTAAACTGTTGTCGACTGTCGTCAGTCATTTTTTTTATTTGAAATGTTGAAACATAATTTTGGCAAGTTGAGTTTTTAGGCTTTCTACGTTTAAGGTTTCCCAAACGAGGGTTTGCTAACCTCTTGGGGTTCATGGAGAAACTGCAGGGAGTTTGTAATTTTATCACATTAGTTTACATTCACCTCATTACATAAGTTTTATCATTTCACTAGATTTTTAATGAGAAGTATTTAGAAACCTGTTCAACTTGTAGTTTTATGCCAGAATAAAAGCTTGAGGGTTTAAAGTTTGAAAGTGAACAGTTTAAGACATAAATATTAGTATTGGAACTTGTAGTGTAAAATACAATTCTTATTTTTAGTCGAATTATTATTTATACACACACACACACACACACACACACACACACACACACACACACACACACACACACACACACACACACACACACACACACACACACACACACACACACACACACACACACACACACACACACACATGTATAAATAATAATTAGACTAAAAATAAGAATTGATTTGTATATACCGGTATTAATCTTAAACTGTATATATATATATATATATATATATATTGATTAAACGCTCCATTGTGAATGTGATGTGGACCATAACTTATATACACACACACACACACACACACACACACACACACACACACACACACACACATATATATATATATATATATATATATACAGTGTGTGTGTGTGTATGTGTGTATGTATAAATAATAATTAGACTAAAAATAAGAATTGAATTGTATATACCGGTATTAATCTTAAACTGTATATATATATATATATATATATATATATATATATATATATATATATATATATATTGATTAAACGCTCCATTGTGAATGTGATGTGGACCATAACTTATATTGTAAATAAATCATTTTAAAATAAAAACAATAAAAATAAAATACTAAAATGTTCCATTTTGAACATGGAAATGTGTTGTTTGTATGGGTGGTTTCACTACAGTGGTTCAGGCTGCAAGATTGCCAAATGACTAAAGAAACTGTAAAACTGTACATTTCTGGTCTATTACTGTACCACCCACTGCTACTTATAACAACGACGGAAATAAGCACAGATAGAATAGCAAAATATGTGGGAGAGCATTGATAAAGTGTGACTACATTGTATTAGAATAGCTTGCACTTCAATGTCAATACTGAATCAAAACTAGTTTGCACATAATTCATAATTAAAATGGTTTAATAACAGTATATTTTACACATTAATTGGTAGCAAAATACATGTATAAGATGATAAAACAGTTAGAACAGTGTGTGAGTACTTTGAGGGGCACACTATAAGAAACAATCTCATCGTCTGGTGTCTTTATTGACTGACAGTTTTGTGTTTTCTGTCATGTTGTTAACGTCATGATGCACAACGCACACAATGACTAGTCAGTGGATTACTGGAACAACTAGTCGACTTCGTAAGGAAGCTAAAAGACACCAATGCAACTTTTCTGAGAGGATTTCATTGCTGCAAACGATTAGCCTAGCATGCTAACAAAAGCTACACTGCTAAAAGTATCAGAATTAAAATTGAAATATCTCAAACTAGTCAACCTCACTACCTAACAATGGTTCTTAGACAGTACAGCGGGAAGAAGAGCTTTACAAATATGGGTTAGATGGTGGTTGGAGGGACATGTGCTTGTAGCTAGCTAGCATTTTGGTGTTTGTTTTGGTTCCACTACCTGGCCCTCCATTTGCACACATCCTTTCACAATTGAATTGGTCTTTTGCTTGTGGGAAACGATGCAAACCTGAAAACTGGTTAGTTTTAAAAGTTTAAAATCTGCGCTAAAAGAGCGTAATTTTTTTCTCTGTCTGTTTTTTTTCTCTTTTTTTCCCCACAGAATTAAAAGTGGATAGAGCGACTTGCAGTGTGTGCTTAGCTTAATGCCTCATTGATTTTGAGTGTATCTCTACGATTTGTACAGTGTGATAAAACAAATGTGCAGGTAGGAAGACAGAGGCTAAGGAGCCATTTATGCATAAAGAGCGATTCCTAGATTCATGTCCTTTATAGGCAAATGACCCCAATTTGATTTTGATGTGAGCGCAGTCTATGATCAGTGCCAGATCTCATACTCGTCCTGAATGTAGGCCATACCCATAGACTATAATGAGTTATGAGTGACAGCTATTTTGAGATGAAATATTAATAAGAATAGAGAAATCTATTTATGGCTGGATTTTTCTTGGGTCAGGAGAGACGGAACGAACAGGGCATTCTTAGAATGAATACTTAATTTGAAAAGTAATAATACACATAAAATAAATATATTACAGGAAAAAAAGGGTTGTAGTGATACATTGCATTGGTGCATTAGTAATACAATACATTGGTTTGATTTTCAAAAGGAAAGTTCACCCTCATGTCGTTCCAGACCTGTGTGACGACTTCTGTTTCTTCTGTGGAACAAATGTGATTCGGTTTTTATTTTATTTTATTTAAGTCGAAGTCAATGGGATCCAATCAGTGTTGTTTTGGACCCCATTGACTTTCATCATATGGACAAAAACAGTTTGAAAACATTCTGCAAAATATATTCTTTTGTGTTACGCAGAAGAAGAAGAAAACATTAGGGTGAGTAAATGACAGAATTTTCAGTTTTGGATGAACCTCCCCATTTATAAAGACACTTGATGCCCAATGTAAAATCTGGGTCCTGAAGCAAAACCAGTTAAACTGCTGATCAATTATTCATAATCACATCTTGAAAAGGAAAAAGGGCCTTATAGCACCTGTCTGAAGCTAGGCTGCAAAATGGTCCTCTGCACAAACTGCCACACAAACCATTAAACAAAACATATTCAAATAGAGCGCTAACATCTGGCTCACTGATCCCAGAGCTGTTTTTAACACAAGCCAACTCACTTTGCCCCTGCTGTTCTGTAATCCCGGTTTGCTCAGTTGCTTCCGCTTTTCCCAATTTGGTGACTAACCCGAACTGTTTTATCTCCAAGAGAAGCAAATGATGCATTTAAGCAGGCAGGAGAAGCTATCTGGGGGCTGTGACTTGGCGAGTGCAAATTAAGTCTTGATGAAGACGGAAAGTGGGCCGGTACTTCGCCTTCAGATCAAGCGCAGTGACTTTAGCCCCTTTGATGAGACGTTCATTATGCACGGTTAAGGAATGGCAGCTATCAATCTGCAAATGAGCTGTATAAGTTGTATAAATTACTCTAATAGTGTGAAGCGCTACCTAGAAGTGTTGGAAATGCAAATTGACCCTAATTGATTGCCGTAGGGACAAGTGTTTTCTCCCCTAAAGTCACTCTTGCTCTTTTTTCCTCCTTGTGTGCTGGTGACCGAACCCTCCAGAAGCAACTGTCAAAATGGTGAAAGTTTCAACAATTGAGGACTCAAATGAGCAAGAGTGCTGTCATACTGAATTTGTCCGTAGTCACAGCCGATTGCGAGTGTGTGGCCGATTAAACGTTCAAATTTTTACATTTTCACCCCTCATTTTAATAGAAACCTATATGCAACGCTAATTTAAAAAAAAAAAAAAAAAAAAAAAAAACTTTTTCATTTGGACTAAAATGGCATCAAATTCTTTTGACTTTTTCACATTCTAAAATAACATTTAGTTTACATTTATGTTTACATTACAGTGTACATTTATTTTCTAAATTGAACACAATATTCAAACATTTCACATATATATTAGATTAGATTAATTTCTGCTTGTTTCACTTAAATGGTTTAATTTTTTTAATCTAATTTTAACCTTTTTTGTTTTAGTCATAGATTTTATCAAAAAAAGTCATTTAAATGTAATCTATTTTCAAAATTGCATCCAATTCTATTCTGCAAAAATATTTAGTTTATGAAAAAAGTGTGCAAAATGAAAGACATATTCAAATATTTTATATTAATTATATCAATTAATTATATTAACGTATGCATGTAGAGTACAAAATTGAACAAAGTTGTGATTTTTTTTTTTTTTTTTTTGCTTTTATATTCATTTTCCGTGTTTTGAGACGCATTTTAGCGTGCTATTATAAAAAAAAGTTAATTTCCACATTCTGGCTAGCAAGTAACTTAATTCAAGGTCGCTTCAAGTTATTTTGTGCAGATGCAAGTTGTAATTGCCATATTTTTCTTCTGAAAATTTTGTTAGTGGATTGATATTATGCAGTGTTATTGTTGTTATCTATTTTAATGAAAACTTTCATTATGATGCAAAATTTTCTTTGTTGTCTTAACCTTGACAACAAAACATGTTTAACACCTTGTTTTAATCTTTTTAATAATGTGTAGCCTTATCACCTAGGTATAGCCATTTGACAAAAAGCAAAAGAATTTGCTAAAACGATCAAACTAGGACCCATAATGCAAGCTGGAAAACAAATGCACAACCTAACTTATTGATGGTGAAGGGTGAGGTGGGTGAACCTTGCTCATCAAAGTCTCTTAAATATTCATCATTCAAATTGTGATGCATATAGCAATCATGCAGCTCTATTGAATATTGATTTACAGTGGCAATAACAGCATCCTGATGCGTCAGCTGGAAAAGTTGTGTTGTTTTCCTGGAGGTTGAGGTTAAAGCCAGAACCATACAGCCCTTTGCCCTAAGAGACGCTGAGTTGACAGACCTGTGCTGGGTCTCTCTGACACACACACACACATAAACACTTATACACGCATAATAAGACCACACAGTGAACCTTGCTCGCTACCGTACGCAGCAGCGTCCTTTATCTGATGCTAAGCCTCGCGGTTTTTCTCCGCATCAATAACGCTACAACATTGCACGTCCCTAAGGCTCTTTGTTGCTGTTTTTCATCAGTCGTTTTCAAAAGGCTCATGAAGTTTTTCAGGAAACGCTATTGCAAAAGCAGCATGTTTAGCTTCTCTCATGCGTGGCTTTCCACCTTTGGGGAGTCTTCTCTTTTTCGCGAGTCTGAATACACGAGTACAGAGTGTAGTCTGACCGGTCTCATTTGTAGTCAATGAACGAGCATAATTGGCATGCGTTTCTATTTGTCCTTTGGGCCCCTATAGGCTTCCGTAGTGCCATTATCAAAGAGCCCCTTGTACTGAGGGGAAACGGCAGGTTTTCTATTCAAAGACCTCCCTGTGGAGGACGACTGCGGGTCTGAGAGGCCGAGCGGGGGAACGCTCACCTCAGGGTCTCTGCTAGACTCGGGCAAACACACGACTTCATGCTGGGCCGCCTCAGACCAGGCCAAGAAAAGGATCCCTGCTCTTTCCTCGACTCCAGACTTTAGAATTTTCTCTCCTTCTATTGCTTTCCACCCTCAGTTTCTCTCTGAGCTTAGAATGGAATAGCATCGAACTGCTTACAGCGCCATGTATTATATGTGAGTTGTATTACATGTGAAACTGTATGCTGTACACAGTTAGTTTATTATTCATATAGTAGTATGCTACAGTATTGTCACATACAGTATACGTGTCATTAATATGCCAGGGCAATGATAATTTGATGAGTTTGCCTCCTGTTCATATGTCACATGTAGTCATAAGTCATGTGCATTGCATTGTGGGATATTACAGAGCCCATAAAGGGACATTAGAGGGGGAAGGAAAAAATATATTTGCGTAATGCATTTATTATATATAAAGGCTTTGAGTAAAGTGTTACCCTTATTTCTACAAAACCAGTACTTAGTATTTCTATTTTTTTTAGTATTTTTAATGCCATTCTGAACATTCTAGTTCCATTTGTGGTTCATGTCTCTCTTTCTATCTGTCAGTTTTTCTCTCTTATAACATTTTTCCAAATCACATTGTCTATTTTTATTCTGTTTTACCCCTTTCAGTGCTGTATTCTTGTGTCTAATCTGTATGTCTTGTGTTGGATGTCATGTAATTGGCTGTTTCTCTCTCTGCCCCCACTGAGGCGGTCCTTTTGCTCCTCAGCACAGTTCCTGTTCAATTAAAGGCACGTTCTGCTCGGTTTATTCCACACTGTCCCTCAGATACAGTGACATGACAGGAAAGCTGCATATTGACTGACACACATTAATATACAAATACAAAGACACATGTATACACAGAGACAGATATACACTCAAATGTTATACGAGTTAATAACTAAATGTAGTGAAGATACCTACATTGTTTTAGTAGTGTGACAGTAACTCGTCAGTATCATAAAATGTTTGCTTTTCCAGTAACAAGCTACATTTTCCATCAAGAAGCTGAGTAACGTGAACAACTCTGTTGTTGTTTTACATGCTCTTCTGTCCTCTTTTTCCTCATATGTTTAGTGTTGGGATGTCTGATTTATTTTAGTAAATTGGTTCATTCAGATGATTCATATTAAATAAATTGACTGACCTATTCATTTGAATTATCTCTGCGCTGAATATCTTTGATCTTCCCAGTTAAAAATAAAGGTTAAGTACTTCTGTTAATCACTGTTTTTGACTCAAAAGTGATGTTGTTTCTTGTTTTTTTTTTTTTTTTGTTACGTTTAGTCTAAATTCATCTGTTCAAGCTTAATGTTGTCCTAAATAAGGGCAACTGTCTCATAAATGCTGTTCCTTATGCTTACATAACGTATTTTTCAGTCTGGACCAGCCAATGCGCATGTGCAGATCTTACTGCGCGTCTCGGAACACTGGCGCTGTGTCAGCAATTGAATTCTTCCCTACTATATAGTAGCCTATGCAAAAAATAAGTACCCCAAAAGAGTAGTAAGTCTGAATACATAGCACTTGAAAAACAGAAGCGAAAAGTCCCGGGTTTACCTACGACTTCCTCCGAGATTCTAAAGTACACATTTGATGGGAATATCCAATTCTCAATATTAACTAACTGTTAACAGCGACTTTAACCTCAATAAACTCCTAATTACTGCTTATTAATAGTTAGTAAGGTAGTTGTTAAAGGGATAGTTCACCCAAAAATGAAAATTCTGTCAGTATTTACTCACCCTCATGTTGTTCCAACCCCATAAGACCTTCGTTCATCTTCGGAACACGAATTAAGATATTTTTGATGAAATCTGAGAGCTGGATCACTCCTCCATACTAGTCCATAGGCTTCTTCAAGGATTGAACTTGCCGGCCTCGAAAAGTTATTAAAGACATTGTTAAAATAAGTGACCAAGTGCAAGTGCAGTCCAAGTGACTACAGTGGCTCAATCTTAAGTTTATCAAGCGACGAAAATACTTTTTGTGCGCAAAAACAAACAAAAATAACGACTTTATTTCAACTATTCATTTCCTTCTCTTTGGGCCTCTAGTCAGTTAACGTAGTGTGATTCCGTAGAGCTACGTCACACGTAGGCTCACTATTGGCCGACGCTGGTCATGTGGGTGATGCGTGTGACGTACAACAACAGAAGCGTACGCTATAACACAAGTGAACTGACTCGAGGCCACAGAGAAGGAAATTAATAGTTGAAATAAAGTCGTTATTTTTGTTTTGTTTTTGCGCACAAAAAGTATTTTCGTCGCTTGATAAACTTAAGATTGAGCCACTGTAGTCACTTGGACTATTTTAACGATGTCTTTAACAACTTTTCGAGGCCGGCAAGTTCAGTCCCTGAAGAAGCCTATGGACTAGTATGGGAGGAGTGATCCAGCTCTCAGATTTCATCAAAAATATCTTAATTCGTGTTCCGAAGATGAACGAAGGTCTTACGGGGTTGGAACAACATGAGGGTGAGTAATTACTGACAGAATTTTCATTTTTGGGTGAACTATCCCTTTAAGTTTAGTTATTGGGTAGGATTAGGAATAAAGAATAAGGTCATGCAGAATAAAGCATTAATGTGCTTTATCAGTACTAATAAACAGCCAGTATCCTTGTAATGTGCATGCCAATACGCAACTAGTTAATAGTGAGAATCGGACCCTAAACTAAAGTGTTTCCAAATACTCTCCTACCACAAATGTTGTGTTTGAAAGGAAAACTCCTACAAATGTATATGCAATAAAGATAACCATGTCCATGCCTTTTCAGCGCTGATTTTTCACTGCGTGTCTTTAGTAAATCCTGACAGTAGTTTTTAACTCTAAAATGGGGGTTGCACTTATCAGTGCACATCAGTATTATTATTTTTGGTAACACTTTATTTTTAAGGGGATGTAGTTACATGTTACTACATGAACTTACTATAGTAATAACTGTAAATTATTTACCTAACCCTAACTCTATAGTAAGTATGTAGTTAATTAATATCTCTCAGTTCTAATTTGAGTATTTTAGTAAGTACAATGTAAATATGTCACCTTAAAATAAAGTATAACTTTTTTTTGTGTAAAATGCATATGCCCTCATAATCTTTAATCAAAATAACTTTGCCTCCCTCCGTTTTTTTCTCTGATGATATTTACTGTTGCAAGACAACCTGTCACTCACATGAGACTGACCAATAGCAAACCACAATCATCCAACCATCCAATCAATTCCCAATGGATAGTCAAATCCAGCCCTACATGTTTGTTTGTTTTTCTCATTGGAGAAGCCAATTTACTCAGATACGTCACAATAGAGAAGAAGACTATCGCAACTTCCGTTTCATCCTGAATTTAAGTAATGCAAATATTGTGTTCCCATGCTGTTACTTTCAAGTAAGGTCCTCATTCTCATCCCCATTCAAGATAGCTAATCGGATTCGTACAGTACTTCATACTTTACTTTGTAGGACCTGATAAGTACCTTATAGGACCAAACCACACCAGGTTCTCAATATTGACTCCAGGGAATAGATCTCATTCTCGTCATCTCTTTCCCGCTATATTTCTACGTAATACATTTTTACTCTGAATCATCACGGACATCTTTAAAGCAGCGGCAAACATATTGCAGGTTTTAATCTCCCTACTTTTAATCGGATTAGACCAGCGTCCCCAATGATGGTATCCAGGATGAGGTTCCCAACTGTTAGACATAATAACATGGAAAAGAAGAGGCCGGTTGAACGAGGATGGCAGTTTTTTTCAGAGGCAGTGACGAGGGACTCGGGTGGAAAATCTATCACGCGCAGATCCGGCAGCCATGACTGATTAGGGCGCATGATTAATTATGAGACAGATTGCTAAACGCTCGCTCGCTCCTCGGATGCGGTGAGGTAAAGTGTCTCTGTGGACTGAAATGAAGACCCCTCCCTGCCCCTTCCATCTCTCTCTCTCTCTCTCTCACACTCGTTCTCCATGTACCGCCCTCCTTCTCTGTCTATATATAAAGATCTTTTGGGCTAATCAGTCCTCTAGGACTCCAGCCCAACAACGAAGAATCTCCTCGCAGCTGTGCACTGTCAGGGCACAACAGAACGCCGTCTTTTTAACCCTGGATTGTAGGGTTTGTTCTAAAAAATAAAATAAAAAACTACTTCAAATTGCATTGTAGGAATCAAAATGGCAGGCTTTTATAAAAACTGTCAATATTTACTCAACTCAACTTTCTTAACTTACTTTCTTCCATGGAACACAAAAAGAGGACATTGTGAAGACCGTGATGGTCGCTCTTTATATTTAATAAACATTAGAATTTTAAAGATGATGCAAAATAACCATAGACGTATCATAAAAGTAGTCATAACGACTTCTAAAGACAAACAACATGTGTGACAACAAATAAACAGTTAGATCCTCAGTTTATTCCAACTGCAAATTAGTTTTCGGCTTAATTTTATGTGTGTGTGTGTGTTAGACTTATGCTCACCAAGGCTGCATTTATTTGATAAAAAAATGCTAAAAATAGTAATATTATGAAATATTACTACAATTGAAAAATTTTGAAATGTCTTTTTTTAGGGATGAACGACATATCGGCCACCATATCGGTATCGGCCGATATATGTAATTTTTTTATTATGTCGTTATCGGTCCGATAACAAAATTTGGCCGATATATTAAAGCCGATAAGTAATGGATTGTTTACTTCAGCTGAGACACTTCAGATGTGCACTGTTCGCCATGATAGTTTTGAACTGCTTGAAATATGTTTAGAATCACTTCAAAAAAGGAAAATACAGTTAATGCAGCAAGCGGAGTGCAAGCCTGTCATATAGGCTACATACAATTATAAAGAGAACAGTGTAATTCTGTGCTTGGGACAGGGCTTTTAATGGTGAGACTTTTGTTTTTATAATCAGGCTTTTAAATAATTATATACAAATTTGGATGTATAGTTATTGGCCAATATATCGGTTATCGGCTTTCAAATATAAAGAATTATCGGTTATTGGTATCGGCCAAAATTTCCATATAGGTGCACCCCTAATTTTGTTCATTTATTCCCAATTAAATGCTTCTTTGTAGAAGTATTAATCCCCCCCCCCAAAAAAACAACAACAAAAAAAACAACAACAACCAACCAACCAACCCTACTGATACCCAAACTTTTGAATGGTACTGTATTTGTATTATTTCTAATATAACTTTTTTTTGCAGTTTTGGCAAAATGTCATCTATGTTAGCCAGCTGGATAACGTTGTTGTTGCAGATGCTGATTTCTCAACGTAACGTTTACATTTGCAAGCCATAAAAAATGTACTGTATGAAGAAGATTACTTGTTCCATTAATTGTTCCGTTAGCCGTTTCAAAACTCTCTCTGAATTGGCGTGCCATCCTTCTTGTTGTCGTGCGGACCGATACAGTCCGATCCATGAACACATGATTCAGACCGGTTTGAACGGCTGCAGTTTAATTCAAAAGATAAAATATTCAAATACTTTTATCGCTCTTAAGCCCCCCTTTCACAAAAACACTGACAAGATGACCAAGAGCCTCCTGTGCTATGATCCTGTCTCCTTCCTGTTCCCTCTGTCTTTCTCAGGCCACTCGGTGCAACTCTAATCAGGGCAGTGTTCCACCATTTTCATTAAGATAAGCACTCTCTCTCTCTCTCTCGCCTCCATCCTCATGCCTCCCGCAGAGCTGCAGGCCAAGCAGGGAGGCAGCGTGTATACTGTAATTTATACGCATGCATATGGGGAATTGGCCCGGCGTTGATGGATGTCTCGCTCGCTGGTCGCAGCTCCTGCGGGCGACTCTTGTGTTGTGGAAAAGGTGGCGTTTGCCTCAGAGGACCACAGCTTCAACAGATGCAGAAACCGGCAAACGGATGCTTATAAGACAATAAAACGAGCATGGAAGGTGGGTAGCGATGTTTGAGAACATTTGAGAGAGGCAGACGCGGAGGTTTTATCTGGGAAATGGAGGCGCTGTGCTTTTAGTTTTCAAACAGACTGCCTGATGGAGGAGAGACGTCAGTGCACTCTCTCAGGCCAGAAATAGAACATGTTGACATTTTTTCCCCTTGCTTATATAGAGATTTTATTTTTGAATAGCTAGTATTACAGGTACACCATAAAGGCCTGTTCACATAACGATAACTAAAATGATAATGATTTAGTTCTAAAAATCGTTCCAAATGTAGAAGAATAGCAAAGTCCACACCACAGCTATAACGATAACGAAGCAGAGGAAGGAAATCGTTGGAATCACTTTCAGAATTATTATTTTTTTTTAGCTGTTGAACAATGGAAGCAGTAACAGCCAATCAGAATCTGTCCTGCTTTAAAGAGCTTGAGCATTCAAAGCGGCATTCGACAAAACGAATCGGTTACCTAACGTAACCTCGGTTCTCTCTAGAAGAGGGAACGAGTATTGCGTAAGCTAGCTTACGCTGCGGGGAAAGATTCATCTTTGCTGAGATATTGAAGCCAAAAAATTATATCATAATTTTGTATCCATACACAACGCAGTTCCTCTGCGGCAGACCTAGAGCGGGCTAGCTAGCAGCTCATTGGTTCGCTCAGAGAGAACTGCTTAAGCCTATGGGAGAGCGGGGCTGAACCCGCTTCCAATGAGAGGCGCCCGCGCGCTCATTGCGTCATGACCCGCCAGAATGGGCGTGGCCATGGTGTATATAAGGAGCTCTCCCAGGCTTATATGTTGATTTATTTCAGCGTGAAGCGAAACGCTAGTAGCGCAAGCACGGCCGGGAACGCAATACTCGTTCCCTCTTCTAGAGAGAACCGAGGTTACGTTAGGTAACCGATTCGTTCTCTTACGAGAGGTTCTCTCGTATTGCGTAAGCTAGCTTACGCTGCGGGAACACCTGGCCAACGCCGTGCGCGCTACGAATCCACTCATGAAAAAACCCAGGGATATACCGGGGAAATTTTTTAACGTGGAGTGAATGTACAAAGAGGCCGCAGAGCGGGCTCATGAAGTGTACACATAAGCATGTATGGGGCCAGCAGAGCGGGCACATGAAGTGTATAAGCATTACAGGAGAGCACAAGGGGCGAACCGGTTGTGAAGGACCTCCAGAAATGCAGCTTCTTAGAGAGCTGTTCGTCAGACAGCTAGTAATTTTGCCTGCAAGGCGGGAACTTCCAAGTTATAAAACCTGACAAAAGTGGACGGGGAGGCCCATCCCGCGGCCACACAAATGTCATGAACGGAAATTCCACAGGACCATGCCCACGATGAGGCCCTGCCTCTAGTGGAGTGCGCCCTGATGCCCAGAGGGCAGGGCAGGCATTTAGATGCGTAAGCAGAGGCGATAGCGTCCACTATCCATCTAGACAGTGTCTGTTTTGAGGCGGCCAGACCCTTGGTGCGCCCCCCAAACGACACGAAAAGCTGCTCAGCGCGTCTGAACGCGGCAGCGCGCGTAGTGTACAATCTCAGAGCCCGCACCGGACAAAGGAGATTGGCATCGCGCTCACTATCGGATGAAGGCAGAGCCGATAGGGAGATAATCTGAGCCCTGAACGGGGTACCAATCGCCTTCGGGACATAGCCATGCCTAGGTTTGAGAATGACAATCGAATCATTCGGTCCAAACTCAAGACACGCGGCGCTGGATGAGAGCGCGTGAAGATCCCCAACGCGTTTAACTGAGGACAGAGCCGTCAGGAAAACGGTTTTGAGCGAGAGGTATTTCAGATCCACAGACTCGAGCGGTTCGAACGGGGGTGCTTTCATAGCTTCAAGGACTATAGAAAGATCCCAAACCGGAACCGACGGGGGCCGCGGAGGGTTCATCCTCTTAGCTCCCCTGAGGAAGCGGATGACTAACTCGTCTTTGCCCAATGACTGAGCGCGTCGGGGTTCCGCGAACGCCGCGACGGCTGCCACATAAACCTTGAGAGTGGAGGGGGACCTGCCCTTGTCCAGCATCTCTTGAAGGAAAACAAGCAAAGACGGCACCTCGCACGACCGTGGGTCCAGCTGTTTGTCGGTGCACCATTTTGAGAACACAGACCATTTAGACGCATAGAGCCTTCTCGTGGAAGGTGCTCTAGCCTGTATGATAGTGTTTCTTACTCCCTCTGGCAAATCAACGAATAGTCTTTGATCACCCATGCATGTAGCGCCCAGCGCTGTGGATGGGGGTGCCAGATCGTGCCGCGAGCTTGAGAGAGGAGATCTGCTCTGACTGGGATGGGCCACGGGGCTGTCTGTGACAGCTGCGTGAGCTCCGGAACCCAATTCTGACTCTCCCAACGCGGGGCTATGAGGAGCACCGAGTGGCGTGTGTCCCTGATCCTCTGAATTACCTGTGGTAACAGAGCGATCGGAGGGAATGCATAGAGCGGGCGGCGAGGCCATTCCTGGGCTAGCGCGTCCTCGCCCTTCGAGAAATATATTGGGCAGTGAGCGTTCTCTTCTGACGCGAAGAGGTCTACTTCTGCTCTGCCGAATAGTCGCCACAGTGCGAGCGAGCGAGAGCAGGCGGCTCTGAGACCAAACTAGAATGCGGTGCGTCAGTAGACAGAGATTTCTGGATCTGACACCGCCCTGACGGTTGAGATAGGAGACCACGGCCATATTGTCCGAACGGATCAGGACGTGGTGTCCCTGGATGCGCGGGAGAAAGTGCGAGAGCGCGTTCTCGACCGCCAGCATTTCCAGACAGTTTATGTGTAATGGGCTTTCCTGAATCGACCAGTGGCCGAAGGCCGGTGAGCCCTCGCAGACTGCACCCCAACCCGTGTTGGATGCATCTGTCGAGATGACTTTTCGGCAGGAAAAGGTCCCCATCGTGACGCCTAGACGAAACCATTCTGCTACTGTCCATGGCTGCAGCGCCGTGAGACACGTTTGCGTAACCCTGATCAGCTGGCGGCCCGTGTTCCACGCGCGGTGGGGTACACGGCTGTTCAACCAGAACTGAAGCGGGCGCATGTGCAGAAGGCCCAACTGAAGTACAGCGGAGGCTGAGGCCATGTAACCCAGCATCCTCTGAAAAGTTTTCAGAGGCCTGCGGGTGCCCATCTGGAACGAGGCGGCTAGACGCTGAACACTGCGCGCGCGCTGTGTAGACAGGCGAGCCGTCATCGTGACCGAGTCCAAATCTATTCCTAGGAAGGAAATCGATTGACTGGGATGAAGGGAGCTCTTTGTCCAGTTGACAGAGAGGCCCAGCGTTTCCAAATGGTCGAGGAGAACTGCGCGGTGCGACAGAAGCTCCGTCTGTGATTGGGCCAAAATCAGCCAGTCGTCCAGATAATTCAGAATGCGCAGCCCCTGGCTTCGCAGGGGGGCGAGCGCCGTATCCATGCACTTCGTGAATGTACGGGGCGCCAGAGATAAGCCGAACGGGAGAACGGCGTATTGATAAACAAGACCCTCGAAGGCGAAACGTAAGAATGGCCTGTGACGGGGATTTATCTGGATCTGAAAATAGGCGTCTTTCAGGTCTAGAGATATGAACCAGTCCCCCTGGCGCACCTGCGCGAGGAGTTTCCTGGTAGTGAGCATCTTGAACGGTCTCTTCATGAGCGCTTTGTTCAAAGACCTGAGATCTAAGATCGGTCTGAGGCCGCCGTCTTTCTTGGGAACCAGAAAATAACGGCCGTAAAACCCCGACTCGGTCATAGATGGCGGGACTCTCTCTATCGCGCCCTTTTGCAACAGCGTCGCAATTTCTGAGCGGAGCGTGCCGGCGGCCAGCGGGCTGACAGAAGATTCGAGCTGCGCGCGCGCACGAGGCGGGCGGCGGCGAAACTGTAGCAGGTAGCCGTTCTTTATAATGCTTAACACCCACGGGGAAATGCCTGGAATGGCTTCCCACGCTTTGGAACATGCGGCTAGTGGCCGAATGGCTGTATTGCCCTGATTGCTGCACATAGCGGGCTGGACACAGTGTGTGGGCGCGCTTTGAATGTGTGTGGCAACGGGATTTGCACTCAGAGAGGAGTCCATGGGCCGTGACACAGAGCGAGCAGAGAGGGGACACGTGCACGAGCTCGTGGGCGTGTTTATGTTCTCTGATATTAGAGCGGGCTGTGCCCGTTTCATGTGATGGGGCTCTGATAGAGACACGGGATATGTTATGCTTGTGTGTATGGGTGAACACATGATTGTGGGCACATTTTCTACACAACTGGCAAAATTTCTCTTTTTGAGATTTCTCTGGGTAGCCGTAAAAACGGCTTTTTGTCGCTCGCAAGCGGGCTGGGACACCGGCTTGTTTGTGGCGGTCAACACTACAGCAGTCGGCGAAATAACGGGGACTGGCAGAGGGCGAAGCTTTGACGGCGGTCCGGCCGCAGCGGGAGAGCACCGTCGTTTTCTTGACATTGTTAGGCAGACTTCTGATGATCAGGCTTCAGCGTGATCTTAGGTCGCGGGCCACGGGGGGGCGGCGGTCTGCGGCGGCTGTCAGAGCGAGAGCGAGGGCGAGGGCGAGGGCGGCCGCTCTGACTGCGCTGAGCTGTTTGAGTCTGCGGAGGGGGGCGCTGTGATGGGGCTCTGGCGGAGGGCTCGTGAGAGCGGCCCGCTGAAGAGCTAGCGCGGCGGGGTAGAAACAAGTTCATCGCCTGAGTAGCTTTCTGTACTTCAGAAAAGCGATCGACGATTCCCGTGACGGCAGATCCAAACAGGCCCGTCGGGGAGAGGGGCGCGTTGAGAAACGCGGCGCGCTCAGAATCTCCCATGTCGGCGAGCGTGAGCCATAAGTGTCTCTCAGCAACACAAAGGCTGGCCATGCATTTCCCCAGAGCTTGTGCGGCGGCTTTAGTGGCGCGAAGGGCGAGATCCGTAGCACTTCTCAAATCCGTGACGGCGGGGGGGGTTTTTCTACCGCCTTCGGCCCATTCACGGAGAATATCGCTCTGTAACACTTGGAGGACAGACATAGAGTGAAGCGCAGCGGCGGCCTGACCGGCGGCGGCGTAAGCGCGAGCATGAAAGCTCGAGGTCGCTCTGCAAGCTTTCGAAGGAAGCGTGGGTGAAGAACGCCATCTAGCGGAGGGCGGGCAGAGGTGCGTGGCGACCAAGTCCTCGACGGGCGGCATGGCTGCATAGCCTTTCTCGGCGGCTCCGTCCACCGAGCGCAGCGAGGCGGATATATCGGAGCGATTTCTAGCCGAGAGCGGTGCATTCCAGGATTTTGTCAGCTCTGCGTGAAGTTCAGGCAGGAATGGAGCGGCCCGGGTGCACGCGGGGGTCGAGCGCCGATGAAAAAAGCTACCGTCCATTCGGTTCGGGGCCTGCTCGGGTGGAGGAGACCACTCGAGACCGAGGCGTTCGACGGCCTGTGAGAGGAGGCGCATCAGCTCCTCTTCTATCCCGGCGCGGGTCCCCGTCGACTCTCTCGCGGATCCGAGAGATGACCAGTCTTCACTGTCAGAAGCGAGCAGTGAACAGGAGTCCTTCTCCTCCGCGGCGTCATCGGAAACAACAGAGCGGCCACTCGGCGGCAACTGAATGTCCGGCAGGGGCGGGGAGGGAGAGCGGGAAGCGGGAGGCGGCGGCGGCGGCCCGCATGTTTCCGCTGGGGGCTCCGGCGGCCTTTGAGAGCGGCGTTTCTTTTTACGCGGCGAGAGAATAGGCGGCGCGGGAGCGGTTTTCACTGCCAGAAGTCGTGCCCGCAGGGACGATAACGGCAGGCTTTCACAGAAGTCGCATCCTCCATCAGCGAGGGCGAGTTCTGCATGCTCGAGTCCCAAGCAGAGAGCGCAGATGACATGGCGGTCTCCGTCCTCGAGACGAGCGCGGCAAGAGCCGCAGGAAAAACGAGACATCTTTAAAAAGACGCTCGGCTCTTTTAGATATAGAGAAAAGGATACAAATCGTCGGATGGCCTAGCTTGCAGGGCGGCTGAAGGTGGCGAAGACGGCCGGCTTCTTCAGGGTCCTTGAGCTCGCTAGAGGATGCCTTCTTCGACGGCGATGGCTTTTCTCAGGAACAGCAGAAGCGTGCAGCTTGCTGAAGATGAAATGAATCAACATATAAGCCTGGGAGAGCTCCTTATATACACCATGGCCACGCCCATTCTGGCGGGTCATGACGCAATGAGCGCGCGGGCGCCTCTCATTGGAAGCGGGTTCAGCCCCGCTCTCCCATAGGCTTAAGCAGTTCTCTCTGAGCGAACCAATGAGCTGCTAGCTAGCCCGCTCTAGGTCTGCCGCAGAGGAACTGCGTTGTGTATGGATACAAAATTATGATATAATTTTTTGGCTTCAATATCTCAGCAAAGATGAATCTTTCCCCGCAGCGTAAGCTAGCTTACGCAATACGAGAGAACCTCTCGTAAGAGAACTGCAGCGCGCGCTTAGCATAAACAGAACGATATCATCCTCTGCGTGGATGCTAATTTAGTTATCGTTATAGTTATCGTTCTTGGTGTGAATGGGTCTTAAAGGACAGTTTGCGTCTGTCAGTGCAGTGTGAATCGACCTTAAGTGCAAAACTATCATGATTTCTGTTATATTTGTGTGCATTTGTATAGATCAGTCAGTGGTTCTCAACTGGTTTTGCTTTAAGTCTCAGATTTTCCATTGGAAATCGAGTGGAATGAAATGTATTCATATAAGTCAGTCACCTTTATTTATATAGTGCTTTTTACAATATAGATAGTTTCAAAGCAGCTTTACAGTGATTTGCAACAAAGTTTGATTCTGCTGTACAGCAGATTTAGAAGCGTTTAGAAGCATCATAGTCCAGCTTAAGTAAGTTCAGTGATTTTTCATTTTTGTTGTAAAAAAGTTATTAATTTAGTTAATTGTTATATATATATATCTAGCCACTCTGGAGAAAACCTCGATGTCATCATATTAATAAATCAATTAAAATTTGTGCTAAAATACGTCAAAAAACAATAAAGGTTTTTACACAGATTTTACCAGTGTAGCTTCTACCAAATGCCAAAATACTGAAGCGTTTGATTGAATGCTTATTTTTGACATTAACAACCAAAAACATGAATTCACATTTTGATAAGCCTATTTATTTTGCTATCCTAACTAGACATAATTATATGCTTAGCTGCATTTTATTAGTAACAATTAGTATTGTGTTTCCCCCATGTCCACAAACCAATCAGAACTGCCAACCATTGTTGGGTTTCAACACAGCAGATTTGTTATGACTCATAAAAACTGCATTATCGATAACATTGGCTACGTTTACATGCAACTAAATGATTGATTAGTAATCGGATTGACCCCTCAATCGGACTGAAAAGCCTTCATGTAAACACTTTAATCGATCCCAATGAAATTTCGATCGGATTGAAAGTAATGGTTTATTCCTTTTCTAATCCAATCGAGAGAACATGTAAACACTTGATCAGATTGAAAACCAAAACTGGAAAGGACTGCGAATGTGCAATCACGTAGCATTGGCGTAACGACGTATGATGCGCGGAACGAGCTATGGTGGTTAAATCAAATTTCATAAATGACTTGTGTTATTCTAAAATTCTCCTACCATTTATCATCTCTGAAGTGGAGCTGAACAATGTCCCATCAGTCCTCACTTCATCACTTCATACTCTCAGACACTTTATTTTGGGTGCGGGAAGGGACATTTTTTTACTGTTTGATAAATATAAGCAGCACGGCACACCGGTTCATGTGCTCGTCGTCTCCTGATCAGGGTATAGATCAATTATAGATCTGTAATAGATCAATATTAACCCAGCTAGCAATTTTGCATTTAAAAGACGTCTAATAGCCGTCCAAACACAGCCCTGACGTCTAAGCTAAAACAAGGCAAAATGTGGGCTGTCAGTGAAATTGTAATAGACGTCTAACCATGAATAGACGCACAGGCTACGAATAGAACATGTCAAAGAAATGAAACCAAACACCTTGTAATGACTGTTGACTTTGCTTACAAGATGGAATATCATACATCTCGCAAGTTATTTTGGCTAGAAGTGGGTTACTCGTAGCCGGATTGTATTGGGTCTATAGTTAACCTAGGTGGTGAAATGATGGCTATTGCTTGCTGGGGAATCTCCTCTTTAAAACAAAGAAGCAATTTAGGAGAAGATTAGTATGCACAAACAGCAGAAAATGCTGTATATTTGTGCAGTGTAAACGCACACATTAACCCAATCACTTTATTTACTGTTCATGTAAACACTACTTTTGGATTAATCAATCAGAAGGACAAAAGATGTGCATGCAAACATATCCACTGTGATTCAACGTAACGGGATTCCCTAAAGGGATACACACTTGAACTTGCTTGCTTGTGTATCGTAGGTTTCTGCCAAGGCTTCAGGCTGTTGACCAGGATAGAGACTAACAGATTCCAAACATGTACAACATGTCTAGCTGTTTTATTCTTCCTATCATGTGAGAGTTCTTTGCCCTGAAGTGCAATGCCTATTTCTGCCCGTCTAATTAGCTGACAAAAAGTACTCGGATTAGCTTCTCTGATGCTGAGGATTACTTGCGTTTCAAGAGCAAAATTTGAAGAGTGATATTCTGTTTTAGATGGCGTATTCGCTCGTGGAGATCAGAACACTCCGTCAGATCTGCCTTTCATTAGTCTGAACGAGATTCAAACGCGAACTTCCGATAAGACTATAACTGGGATTTAGGCCATGCCATTCTTGAATACAAGCATGTGGAGAGGCAGTGTGTGTCTCTGACTCATTTGCGTTTTTATCTCGTCTCCCACTTCCCCCGATTTCTAAAAATAACCCTGCAAACCTGCTTATTATTGTTTCGATGTCACACGCAGGACTGACAGGGCGATTGGAGAGGCAAAGCACAAGAGCGTCTGCTCCATTATTAAAACAGTTATGTAAAAGCGAGTGCTTTCTAGGGTGAGGTGTGTTGGGGTAACTGTTATTGACTTGTATAAAATATCCAAAGCACGGTAGAGAGGCCATACCTTTGCGAGACGGAGATGGAGAGGTGGAAGGGAAATACGAGACAGACTGAAAATGCTGTTAAATCCTAAATCTATTCAAATCCAATTCGAGATTCACTGACCACACAAGTGATACAATGGCCAGCATCTCTATGTTCGCAAAGCTGAATCCTGTCTTTATGCATTTGCGTTTTACACATAACCAGCCGCAGGCAAACTACAACATGCTTTGACATGATTATCTTGGGTAGGGGTGTGCGATATTGACACAGGATTATATCTCGATATATTTTATTGATACTGATAATTAGACCATATTTAGCAGAGTGTGTTTTTGTGCTGGTATCTCGGACTGCCGTGGACAGTTTTTGATATGCTTCATGTTCTGTGCAGGGGTCAGTTCTCAGCTGTGACAGAAATGATTTTTTTTTTCAATAAGTTTAAATTGATTTGTACCTTTTATGGGCATTTTACCTTTAAAAAGCCATTGTTTTCTAACCTTATTAAATGTATGCTTTTGTGTCAAGATTCTTACGTTTAATCAATACATTAAATTCGCAATAATAAAACACAGTATGGCTCAAATGAAATCAGTATAAACAAAATTCATATTTGCAATGCAGAGGAAACGCAGAAGCTGAAATGTAGATGTATTTACACTGACTGTTTAATGCAGCTCTGAGGCGACATGAATGCATTTAACCTGCAGTTACAACAGCATAAATAATGTTTTATTGTTTTAAACATAAAAAGTTGAATATAGATATTTAGATTTTTTTTTTTTTTTTTTTTATAAAAAGATGCTTTAAATATGAAATTAAAACCGCCAAAAGATGGCAGCAAGTCACTTTTAAAGGGTAACTAAACCCCTGGTCAGAGCCTGACTCCACCCACTGGCAATTTTGAAAAATGCTGGAAAAGTGGGCGGAGCCCAGCGGAGATAGAGGGGATGAACGGATACTCTATCCTGATCGTTTTCAATACTCGCAATTCCAACTCCTGACTCGCTACAGTGGTTTTGACGAAACAAGATGGTTTTTATACTGCCATGGACGTGGTAGCTCGTACCAAGGGCGTGGTAAGCTGAAACCTGTCAGCTCTCACCGCTACCGTCACGAACTACCGCAAACATCCAATAGGAAAATTCAACTGCAGTAGCCACCGTTCAACCTGAAGAGGGCAGCACTCAGATGTTTTTACACCATATATTGTAGAATTAAAACACTTTATACCCAAATGTCAAAAAAGTTACTCGAATCAATGAACAGCACTAATAAAGCCCCAGTCTTACAGATCATTAATTAATAAAAGTTGGTTTAGTGTTTAGTTACCCTTTAATAAGCGAGTCATTGAGATTCAACCGATTCATTCAAATGGCTAGTTCATTCAGGAATGACACATTAATTAGTCTTAATTATTAAGTAATTGAATCATTCATTCAACCGATTCCTTCAAATAGTTGATTCATTCGGTAACGAAACACCACTGTGTGTCGCTCAGAGACGCAAAACAGCGCTGTGGCTTGTTTCAAACTATTTACATTGGCGAAATGGAGCAAAAACAAAGTATGTCACTAATATTAACCTCTTGTTTATTGCACAATATTTCAATATTGTTTTTAATATTTATTTCAATACAATTTTATATATTATATTAAATCAATATCACACTTTTCTTGCTTGTATTACACTCTTTTGTTGTGCTTATGGCATTTAGCTCACACCTTTGACGATTTCAGTTAATGCTGCTGTTAGTTACTCTAGGCTTTTCTTCACCTTTTGCGATGTGTTGTGTGAGCTGAGATCTCATAGTGTGTCTGTTGGCTGGAAAAAGATGACATGGACGTTAGCTATTGGCCATTCTGGATTCCCATCCTTTCTTAGAGGTGGTCTAGGGTGAGATGGCGCATCGTGTGACTTATGGTGAATGTCTACGAGAGCGCATTCACGGCAACAACTTTAAGACCACAGCGAGACCACGGCTAGCCCGAAGCAATGGGGGCAGTGACTCAAGTTGAGTGGGGTTTAAATTTAGACTTCATCTGTTCTCTATATGCCGTTTTTCCTGTTTCTCTCTCTCGGCCTTTCTTTCTCATTTATTATATAACCTAATTTGGCAGTGAGGACCAAAATAAAGTGCACTCTAAGGCCTAATTGCCATGGACTGCTTCTTCAGCATTTCCCCTCTGCCGACTGGATGGAGAAGGGTGGCGGCAGGTGGAGGGAATATTCAAAATAATTAAACTAATACATTCTATTAACTAATTTGAATGATATTACGTATACAAATATAAAACATAATTAATAATGTTAAATATAATTAAAATATAAACTAATTAATATAATATTAAATTGATATATTCTACCTAATTAAAGGAATATTAAACTTGAACTAATTAAAAGATTATCCTCGGTTCAATACAACAGCATCTGTGGCAGAATTTTTAGCAAAATGACTAAAACTTGGAAAATGAAAATATAAAAAATAATAGCTAAAACCTACAATAGTATCTCAATGATACTTAAAAAAAAAACACTTTAGCGAGGCACTTACAATTTTGAGTGAATAGGGCCAATTTTTGTAGGGTTTAAAAGCAGAAATGTGAAGCTTACACTTACATGCATTCTGTTAAAACGTGTGCATCATTTGAGCTGTAAAGTGATTTGAACCATAATTTCTTTACAGACATGTTTGGTTTTAGGATTACTTTTGTACTGTACATTTGCAACGGAATTGCATAAAACAATACACAGAAAAGGCTAGTAAGCGATTTTATCGTACTAAAATTGTGTCAACATGCATATTTGTATGTCTTGTGGAAAAAATATTGAAACGGTGAGTATCTAGGTATATCAAAACGATTAATTGTGATTAATCGCATGTAACAGGTTTTTAAATATATAATGTGTGTGTGTATATACACACATATATATACTGATACACACAGAATTTTGTTATATGCGATTAATCAATTTGACAACACTAATTTTAACGTTTTCAAACAGTGTTGTTATTGTTATTTAAATTTGTTTTAATTAATTGAAATAAAGCTAAATAAAATATTGGTAAATATAGTAGATAAAAAACATAAGATTATAAAAAAAAATTGAAGAGAAATGTTGCCTTGGTAACAAACTGATACGGAAGTTTAAGAATTAAACTTGAAAAAGAAAAAAAGATCAATAAAATATATTTAAATGTAATAATATTAATAAATATGACTAAAGCACACAACAAAGCTTAAATTAAAAAGAAACTGAAAATATAAAAGTAGTAGCCATTTCAAAATGTCAATAGTAGAGTATATAAATAATACTAAAATAACAAATTGGCCCCATCTACTTTGATTGCAAGCGCTTCACTGTCACCCAGAGTTGTCATTTATTTATTAATATAAATATATATATATATATATATATATATATATATATATATATATATATATATATATATATATATATATATATATATATATATATATATATATATATATATATATATATAATTTATTTATTATAAAAAAAAAAGCTACAAGTGGAAATTAATTTTTGTGGTAATCACACAACCACAAGTGTTGTCTATGAAGCTTAACTTACTTACCCCCAGACTATTCCTGGAAGAGGAACTTGAAAGGAGGGATTGAGGTGTAAACCTTTTGATTTTGCCACTTCCATTGTTGCGCGCTGAATGCCTGCACCCTATCTGGCACTGGCGAGCAGATTAGCAGCCATGTGGACGTGTTTCTATTTGAGGAAATAATCAAGGCCGCCTGCTCTGTGCTCCTCATGGTGTAGCACCACGCATCCACTGCCGAACCAGATAAATGAGGCCATGTTAGATATCCCAGTCCCCTCGGCTCCGGCGGCTACGTGCACGGGGACCTGAGTGTAGTCGCCACGAGCGCAGTCAGAAAAGCAAAGGACCCAACACCATCATCAGGTGAGAGTTTGCAAGAGGATGTGCCAAAGCAGCTCCGGTGTCACCTTAATTATTCTCCCTCGGTAAACGTAAGCTCAGAACTTGCTTGATTACTACAGGGAAAGTTCCTCGGTGCCGGGTAGGGCTGCGCCACTTATTTTTAGCATATTACTTTCTCCGCTACTCTCCAGAACCTCCCAGATGAGATCTTTCCTGTGAAAGAATTTGACATTTTTGCTCATTAAAAGTGGCGGCGAGTAAAGACGCCAAGTTAGTTAAGCCCCTCGGTGTCGCTCAATGGACTTTCCATGTGTTTTTTGGGAGTATCTTCTTCAAATCTGGCCAATTGTGGTTATGTGGACTTGTAGAACATCAAGTCACTCACAAACCGCTTTTAACACTCTGACTAGTTTGAGTTTGTCTACTAATGTCCAAAAGTGTACACTAAAAACAAATCAGTAAGATCTTTAAAAAAAATAGTATATTGTGTTCACCAAGGCTGCATTTATGTTTAAAAATTCAGTAAAAAAAAAAATAATGTCATGAAATATTATTACAATTTTGAATATGTTAAAATGTAATGTATTCCTGCGATGCAAAGCAGAATTTTCAGCATCATTACTCCAGTCTTCAGTGTCACATGATCTGTCAGAAATGATCTAATATGCTGATTTGAAACATTTAATATTATTATCAATGTAAAAACGGTTTAATATTTGTGTGCATTGGTATATATATATATATATATATATATATGTGTGTGTGTGTGTGTGTGTGTGTGTGTGTCTGTATATATATATATATATATATATATATATATTAAATATTACAATATAAATGTTTAATAGTTTCAATATTTAATAAATATTTTGATCAGTATCATATTTTGAGATTGAATATCTGTCCACTTTCGATGGACTTTCGTAACTTTGCATCTACATGCCAACTAACTCCCTTTAGAGTAATAGTAGACTGTTAGGTTAGAATGAGTTGACATGTACTTATAGTCAGTAGAATCTATGTTAAGGAATCATCAAAATAAAGTGTTAGCAGATATTAAGCAGACAGTCTACTATTACTCTAATGCCAGTTATTTGACATTTACAAAGTTACTTATGGTCAGTAGAATGTCTAAAGTGGGCCATCGAAATAAAGAGTTGCCTATAAAGGATAAAGAACTCGTATCTGTAAGAAAAATCAACCTGTGGGACATAAAAGTCCCCATAGCTGAAAGAATGCAGAAATTCAGCTGCATGCTAACAGAATTAGCAGTCGCTATTGCCACTAACCAGGAAAAGCACTAGAATTTGCTCTGTGAGACCGAACCATGGGAGGCAACACGATCTATGTTTTTCCATAATAAGGCGAAGTGTACTGGCCCATAATGAGCCGTCCCATGGAGCGCACGTTCCTGAAGCCTGATGGGACTGTGGATTGATTATGGAGAACCAGGGCTTTCACTTGGTGGTATAATTGAGTTTGAGATGAGAAGGAGGACACCTATTGAGGAGGCTTTAAGAAAGCGCAACTATTTAGGTTGAGAGACATCGAGCAACAGTTCCCTCCTTGAGATCAAGACGGCCGAGAGTGGGAACGAATAATCCCGGGAGACTCCTTCGAACTCAACAGTCTCCAGTGTAATTCCGCCTGGGCTCTCTCCATATCACTCTTCACTTTCCATTTCTAGATGAAAAATAAATAAACCTCTTCAGACAGAACATCTCACACAGAAAGCCGGCTCAAAAGAAAAAGACCTGGTCTCTTTCAGTAGGTCTCCTCCTTTCCTGAACACCACCATCTGTTTCATCCCTGCTTGCTCATTCTCACAACCCATCTTTCCTTCTCAGACACATGCTGGAAGTCGGGATTGGGAGGGCTGGTTTTGAAGGTGTTCCAGTACAGGTTGCAAAATGTAGCACTGTTTGTAGAGTGATGCGGAGTCAAGAGCTGATAGGGGACACACAAAGCTTGATTCTTTTAGAACTATTTTCAGTGATGGAGAGGAAATATATGAACCAACTGGCCAAATTCAGTTTAATGTACACTGCCATTTAAAAGTTTGGGGTCAGTAAAGTTGCATTCCTTTAAATTGATCAAATGTGACCGTTAATGACATTTCTAATGTCACAAAAGATTTCTATTTCAAGTAAATGCTGCTCTAAGAATCCTGTAATAAATGGATCAATATTTTCCCCAAAAAAATATTAAGCAGCACAAATATTTTCAACGTTGACAATATAACAATATGAAGCAAATCAGCATATTAGAATGATTTCTGAAGAATCATGTGACACTGAAGATTGTAGTAATGATGTTGGAAATTCAGCTTTAGCATCACAGGAATACATTATATTTAAAAACATTAAAAGAGAAAAACAAGCTATTTTAAATTGTAAACAAATTTCATAATATTACTGTTTTAACTGTATTTTTAGGTTAAATAAAAAAAAATCAAGTGTAGTGTAAGTTTCTCCATATTAGCTGCTTGTTTTATTGAACTTTTGAATAAAAATGGAATCTTTTGAAGCAGACAGCAATCCGGTTGCTGTTCATTTTTACATTTTTAATTTTAGTTGTGCTTTTTGTCTTTTGACAAAAATATCCATTAAATTGTATCAATATTTTATTGTGTCATGTTGATTTGCTTTGCCAAATTTAATTTAATTAAGACTGAAATTAAATGTGATATTATAAAAAAAAAAATAAAAAAAAATATTATGCTTGAAACTCTCTTCACATTCTGAAAGCAATCAATAATATAAGTGATTTAATATTTTTTTTTAAATGACATTTTCTGTGGAAGTCTCATTTTCTCTGCAAGACCAAAAAAAAAAGTTTGTCCAATCATTGCATTCGGACCGAATGCAATGATTGGTTGATTTATTATTGTAATGTTATGTGCTTTGAGGCCTAAGGTAATCTAACCCCGTCTCTCGTGATGCTTTGCAGACTCTGCTGTGTGTTCAAGTGTTTTGAAGGTATGGCTTCGGAGACGCTTTGAAGGAAGGGTGTAATCTCACGCTTTCAAAGCTAGCTCGCTATTGCTAGCCTCTCCGAAATTGCCTATCTTTTAAGTACTGAGCAATATTATTAACATAGTACTTACTATAGAGTTCGGTTAAGGGATTGGTTTAGGGTTAGTTGCATGGAATAATGCGTAATTTACTGTTATTACTATAGTTAGTACATGCAACATGTAACAAGGACACTGTAAAATAAAGTGTTACCGGCTATTTCGTATTGTTACATGTATCCCGTTTCTCCTCATCCCTGCTGGAGGTGCTCTTTGATACTGGAAGAAGAACGGCCTGGGCAAATATTTATAACCTGCCTCACGGCCTAACTTCCCTGCTGTGGCGTGTTCCCCAGTTTAGGGTTTCTTAAGGTGCACCTGCAGTGCTCCTTTCTGCAGTCATCCATTACAGAAGGTACAGAGCAAGCAAGGGCTGCTTGACTGATCTATGAGCCAAGGGCAGAGGCTCTTACGCAAATAGATTCAGCCTATGGCCATATATCAGATTAACTCCCCGGCAAACGCAGAAGGACCCAGCGAATTTAACTTGAATAGACTGACCCTCTCATTTTGTCTCCATCAGGAACCATCTCAGAATTTCGCAGCGTCTTCTTGCTGGTCTTTTATCACCCGGAGTGTGGCCCGCGGCTTGTGTGTGAACTTGTGCAGATGATTGTGAACTTGGACCATGTTTACAGGCGGAGGGGATGGTGTCTGCGTTGTCATGAAGCTTTACTGCTCTGCTGGGTTTGTGATTGGACGCTGTGGGAGGATGCTGGGAGATGTAGCGGACAGGGCTCTTCAGGCTAGGCTGGCTCTGAAGTCTTCCATAGGAAAACGGCCATGATTGCTGAGGCATAACGGAAGTGTCAGTTTATCTAGTTTATAGTCATTGTTAAAGAAAGCCAGTATAAATAATACATTTAAGTCGAATTGCTTTGTATTTAAACATTTATGATGACTTTACAGTCTATGCTGTGATGGTTATATTCAGGAATAACTGGCAGGGATTTTATTTTCAATTTAGTTTTTGTTTTCATTGCTTTTCATTCTATTCCTTTGTCTGTTGGTTGGTTGGTTGGTTTCTTTCTTTCTTTCTTTCTTTCTTTCTTTCTTTCTTTCTTTCTTTCTTTCTTTCTTTCTTTCTTTCTTTCTTTCTTTCTTTCTTTCTTTCTTTCTTTCTTTCTTTCTTTCTTTCTTTCACAGCTTTCTAGTTTTAGATTTAGTTTCCATTCCTATTTTATTTATTTATTTGTACAGTGCCCTAGTTTTGCTTTCGGATCCAGTGTGTTTGTTTGTTGTTGTTGTTGTTGTTGTTGTTTTCTTTACAGTTTTCTAGTTTTAGATTTAGTTTCCATTCCATTAGATTTTTTTTTTTGTTAATACTATTTATTCATTTATTTAAATCTGTGTATTGTTTTGATTTAGATTTTTTTTTTTTATGTTTGTTGGTTGGTTTGATTTATTACATTTTTTTACAGCTTTCTAGTTTTATATTTAGTTTCCATTCCTATTTTATATATTTTTACAGTGCTCTCGATTAAGATTTTTTACCCTTACTTGTTTGTTTGTTTGTTTGTTTGTTGGTTGATTAGTTGGCTGGTTCTAGTTTTAGATTGCATTCCATTTACTTTTTATTTATTTACAAATTTTTAATTTTATATTTGCAGTTGCTAGTTTCGATTCCTTTTTTTATTTTTTTTTATTTTTACTGTGTTCTAGTTTTGATGATTTTTTTTTTTTTTAAATGAATACTCATAAAATGAATATGATTGATATCTGGCATTTCCATATTTAATGCATTCGGGTTGTAAAGGTTTATTTATTCATTTTAATTATACCATATATGCAAAGCTAAAAGTAATTTGCTGATATTTTCATTTCATTTTAGTTTCTTTTGGAGTCATGAAAATGTAGGTTATTCTGAGTTAAATAATAATAATTATTATTATTTTTCTAGTTGTGTTCTACTTTTTGGTTTTAGCTTACGATAGCACTAGACATCACTGGGGCTGTTCCTTTAAGAATATTCAGCTGGTCCTAGATCAGAGGAGGGGGGAAAAGGCATTTTATCTTGAATAATGGTCCTGACAGACTGCTTTTCTTCCCAGGGAGTGCAGTCATGGCCACTGAAGCATGCCGTGTTCCCCCCCTCATCGCCTGGCACTTTCCCCCTCTTTCCTTCTAGAGGAAACAGAATAAAGAAGGGAAGTGAGTGATTTATAGAGCACTCTGATGTGTCATCACATTTTTTTGGGAGTATTTACCTTTTTTCGCTCTGCGGATGGTAGTACCAATCCCCCCCTCCTCTCGTCGTAATTATTGTCATTTTCATCAGCATTACCACAGGAGATGATGATTATCTTCATCTGTGTTACACATTAGCCGGATGGTGTGAGTTACTTGTATCAGTCATGATGTAGAGGAACTGACAAGTTCATTTAATGCGTATGAGCAATTGTTCAGCTTTGCTGATGTGAAATGCTATCACCAGCGCAGTGCACATCGCCCTCTCCCTCTGACTGTTCTTTGGATAAATGTTGTTGCTTCTTGCTGATTCCTAAATTTGCTTAAAGGGATAGTTCACCCAGAAATGAAAATCCTGCCATCATGTATTCTCCCTCTATTCATTCTGATCCTGTGTGATGTTCTTTCTCCTGCCAGGCAGGAAGTCCACGCTGCTCTTTTCCACACAATGAAAGTAAATGGTGATTAGGGGTTGTCAAGCTCCAAAAATGTCAAAAGAAGCACCACTGTAACAGTAGTCATTCTGTACATGCCATACAATAGCTTTGTATGAGGAATATAGGTCGATATTCACTGAAAAGCATCTCCTTATCCATAGTGCTCGATTCTTATTTTAGGGGATCTGAATATGCGCATAATAATATGCATATGAATCATAATTATAATTTGGCGTATAATTTGGCATTTCGGCGTAATTGGCATCAGATCTGATGTGGCATGTTTTTACGCACCTTATTTGCATATATGCAAATTTCAGTCAGATTTGAATATGATTAGCTTAACTTAAACTTTATCACTCTCTCAAAGAGATTATATACAAGAAATGAAAATATTTTAATGGTAATTTTAGTTTTGGTAATTTTGTTATGTGCTTTTATTGGTGTTTTTTTAATTGCAGTTTTAGATGTAGTCATTTAAGTACTTCAACATTTTCAAGTTTAAGTTTCCCATCTAGTGTTTCTATTTCTATTTCAGCTTTATTTCAATTAACAAACAATTATTTGTAATATTTTTTGTTTTATTTTAATTAAGATGGATCCTTTTAGGATATTTGTATTGTGCTTTATTTTAGTTTTTCCACAGAAAATAGAAAGTCCTAAAGGTTGACAAATGACAACGACATGAGGATGAGTAAAAACGATGACAGAATTTTAAAGTGAAAGTGAAATATCGCACATTCTCATACCACTTTCCAATATTAAACGCAGCTAAACTTGTTTCAAATCAGAATATAAGAGCAACACCAACTAAAACGCTTGCTATGATCTATCATCAAGCTATAGCATTGCATTTGTGAGATTTGCAAGCGCAAACATTTATCTGACACTTAACACATTTGATTCAGCCAAACAGCTTTACTTGTGTAACATTGTAGTGTGTAGATTTTGCCACTTGGCACAACATCAGCGCGCCTCGACTTAACTCAGCCATCAACTCTAGATACCTGTATGAGCGCTCTGCTTTTAGCTGATATCCCAAATCCTCTTAAGAAAATGATTTGCAGCGACGGTTTTGCGCGTACACAGAATGCTCTCTTAATCGGAGGTGCCAACTTTCTGACTTTGTGGAATACCTTGATCGAGCCTGTGGAGGAACTCACTCCAGTGTTTGCTCTTCTGCATCAGTTGTACGGTTGCAGAAGCTTACATGCTCTCGGAGCTGTTAATCTCTCCGGCTACGGCACTGATCGGCTCCCAAAGCAGCGGGACGCCGAGATCCAGACACTTTTTGCTAGTAGATCAAGGACAGGTCTTAAGGGTGGAGTAAACACAAGGATAGTTACAGTTTAACACTTTTTTTGAGGGTCAAGCACACTGCTGAAAAGGCGCTAATGAAATATCTGTATATAGCACTAGTTGTTCTTTTGTGTAGGGCTGCACAATATTGGGGGGGAAAAATGAAATTGCGATATTTAGTTTTTCTGCGATATATTGTGAAATACAGGATTTTTTTTTACCAGATGACTTGAATAGCTATTGTATATATTTGGAAAGAATAAATCATTCTAGAGTGAGTGGGGTGATTTTGTTGGGGGAGTGCATGTGATTAGAAAATAAAAATAAAAATAATAATAAAAAATAAAAAAGTTGAAAATATGTTTTTCAATGGCAAATTCCTTTTAGGACTGAACCATTTAGGAAAAGCTTCACTGTAATAATAAATATTGTTTGAAGTTGTAAATAAAACAAATATTAGTGGAGTACGTTTTACAAGAAAATAATACTAAAATCTTTTTACTTAAAAATGTCATGTTTAATTCAATGTTTGAATTAAACATTGCCGTTTAAAAAAAAGTTTTCGCAAATACGCTATTATTTTGGAGAAAGCTGATCCTAAACTATCAGTTATGGGCAGTTTTTCTGTTAAAAAACAATCAAAAGCAGCAGCACACTCTAAAAGAAAAAATCTGTAAATTCAACATAATTTCTTAATTATATATTTTTATTTAAAGGTGTTTTACCTGTATTTCTACCCGTACTCTTTCTGTTATTTTACAGATTTAAAAAAAAAATTTTTTTACAGTGCAGGCATTGGTTTGAGTCTGATAATTCAATGCTATAATCTCAAGTCAGTGGTCTCCGCATATGCCTACAACAAATTGTTTCTAGTGTCGATTTATTTTTAAAATAACATCTTTCCACTTGAGTTTTCATAGGCCACATTCCCACTGTTTTGACCAAATCAATATGATTTTAAAATATTTTTGTGATTTTTTTATTAAATAAAAAATATCAAACAAAATAAGAAATACTGTAATAACACTATTGTATTGTAAAATAGTTGAGTAAAAAAATTGAGCTGTCAAAATTATTTTATTTTACTGTAAAATTGCAATACCAATATTTACATCTTAATTAATTCATTTTCAAATGGCAACCCATCGAGCTTTTATTTTGACAGGGTGCCAGCTAATTAACATTTGCGCTGCTTTCAGAGTGAACAGCGGCACATGAATATCACATGACATCAGCATCTCAAAACAGCTCAAATCACAGTAAATGAGCCAAGCTGTTCTGAGACGACGTGTGGAAGTGAACTACAAGTGTGTAAATGCCGCGCTTCGCTCTGAAACCTGTAGCGCATATATTTCATTTCATCGCAGCCTCGCGCTAAGCCATATCATGATATCGATTTTATTGTGCTGTATCATGCAGCTCTACTTTTGTAGTAAGTAATTAACAAAACTATGCAAAAATTGCAGTGATAAACACTGGTTGTGACTGCAGGTTAATAGGTTGTGTGTAAGCGCATAGTTAGCGTGTTGCTAGCATGCCGTGTGCATCGTTCACTCTGCTCTACTGCCCTGATCAATAGCCTCATTTTCTCCAGGTCTTGCTTTGCACTACTGAAGGTTAAGAGGTCTGGAATGGTATTGATCAGGGTATTCACACACCATCTGTCACGGCCATTAACGTGATGATATGTCATTGGAAAAGGCCACTTTTTTTTCATGCTGATTTGGAAACTTTTGTGATTTCTTATGTGGAGGTGCTGAAGGAAGTTGTTTTAGTCATAACAGATTGTATATCAGTATAAATAATATATTGTGCACACTATTTAGAAAACGAGGGGAGTGAATTATTATATTGTGCGCACAATTTACTTAAAACAAGGGAGCTAATTAGTGAAACGCGCTGACGTATAAGTTGTGAATTTAGAATTAGAAATATGAATTAGAATTTTTTGTAACCATATAAAAGTTTTTACTGTCAAGTTTGATCAATTTAATGTGTCCTCACCGATTGAAAGCATTAAAACTTTTCAAAGCTCTTCATAGTTATATATATATATATATATATTTCTTAACGCTCCTCATTTTACAACAGCCCACACTGGTCTTTTGGCACATACACACTTGCAAATCTACAAACTGGCATGTAATTAGCAATTTAGAGTACTTCTGGTTACCATTTAGGACAGCATCCGTGATATTCTATTAATTACAGTTACTGCACCCTTAATAAAATAAATCTGAATGTAGATTAATTATAGTCTCAAACCCTCACAGCGTGAATGTGATTGGACCAAATTGAAAACGTCTAGGGTGCTTTCTTGTAATTCTTTTTTAATATTCTTTAATGATCAGCATGTTCTATCAGTACATTAACAGCCGAATGTGCGCCAAAAACGAATGATATCAATTTAGCTAAGGATAAAAGAAAGACAGGGTGGAAAACCACTCCAAAATTTAATTCATGGTTTCGGTCTAGACCAGGGGTTCTCAACTCTGCTCCTCGAGGTCCACTTTCCCTAATAAAACCCCTGGACAAAGCTAATCAAAATCTTCAGGATTACTAGTGATCTACATGCCGGAGAGTTTCATCAGGGTCGGAGCAAAGCTCTGCAGGAAAGTGGATCCCAGGGGCCAGAGTTGAGAACCCCTGGTCTAGTGTATGTTTCTGACACTTTTTGGAGACAAAACTGCAGATGTCTCCAGAAAATAGCACAAAAAAATCTCTTTTTGGGGAAGTTTGACGTTAATTCAAAATTGACCCCATTTACTTTAATACACATTCCTGGTCTAATTGCATTATTTATCAGTGTACCGAGTGCCTGATTCAAAGATATAGGGCGCTATCATACACACGGCGCAATGCAGCGCCAGGCGCGGTGCAAGTGTTTTTTGTTATTTAGAGGCAACTGAAATAGACTGCGCCATTGACCAACAAAAACCTGGTCTAAAGTCAATGGCGCAGTAATTTTTCTTTTTTTATTTAAAGAGCGCATTAGTAATATGAGCCTATAGGCGGGTGCGCAATGCGCGTACACTCTGCTTATTACACACACAGGGACATGCAGCAGCACACAAACATGCCAAATATTAAAAATAAAAAAGGATTACAATGTAAAAGATTCATATTGTGTACATAAAGATGTGGTGGAACCTGGCTTGTCCCGTAAATGGTCTGCTCCCGCTCTGTTTCCTCTCCGGAGTCGACTCGCGTTCAGTCTTTCCGCTTCCAAATTCCGTCATGTAAATAGCGAATTCGCATGGCGCGAGCGCAACTTGCTTTTAAAGGGAATGGGAGATGAGACTCTGATTGGTTCATTGCGCGTAAAGCCCAAAATACACCCATTACTCATTAAGAGAACATTTTTGTGTGCATTTTTCCCGTCGTTGAACTAGCAAAAGTGGATTCGGAACACCCTAAGTGCACTTGCGTTGTGCGCTTTAAACCACGCGCTTAGATCGTTAAAATAGGGCCCAGAGAGCTTGTCTTTGCAAACTTTTATCAAAATATAACAATTTGTTCTGCCTCTGAAACGACTTTTCTTTTTTGATGACATTACCAATCCCTTTTACTTTTCAGCCCCGCCCCTTTAAATATAGTCCCGCCCTACTTTTTTCCCCTCATCAAATATCCAGTTTCACTCAGAAATGCATCAGGTTGAGAAAGTAAAGTTGTTTTCAAGCTTTATTATACAAAAATAGACATCATACAGCATCTTTAAAGGGGTGGTTCAGAATTAGCACCGGCGAACTATGCAACTATGCACATTTTTGAAAACTGTCTCCACTGATAAATAACACTAAGGCTTGGAAATGAGGCCCGATGTCCAAATTTCTGAACCACCCCTTTAAATGGAAGTCAAGGTACCATATGAGCTGAAATATGATTTATGGCTGGCCTTACTTCCTTCTTCTCTCTCAATCTCACGCTCTCTCTCCTCTACCTTTACATGATGCCTCATTATGTCTCCCGTAGGGTCATCGTTATTTTTCCTCGTTGTGGGATCCTCTGCTCAGACACAGATAGATTTACCATTCAAAGAAGACAAATGGACCAGACAACCTTGCTGCTGGTTTCAGCTTCTCTCGGCATTCACTTCCAGTGTGTCCGCTGGGCCATTGATTTAAAGGTCATTTGCATTTATGTTTTTTTTTTTTTTATCGAGGGTGATGCATCCTGACCCTACGGGTTCAAATCAAAGCAGAGATGCACCCCAGGGACTAAAGGATGGACCTCGCTTGCACTGAACAACAAAGCGCGAAAGAAAGAGAAGGAAAACAAGACAACAGAGGTGATCAAACAAGTTGACCGTAGCGCTACGCTGGAAGCAACGCAAATACGCTGCTGAATTTGCACTCTCACAAAACACTGTTGGTGTTTTGATCTACTCACAGCAGCAGTTTAAAGATAAAAGGGCTCCAAAGTGGAGTGCGTCAAAACCAGCCTCAGGAGCATGATGGGAAACATATTTATAGATTGTTGGGTCAGGGTTGATGCTGCCGGTAGCAGGCAAACGATGTGTGGGCAGGGAAGGTGGATTGTGGGATACAGACTGGCACTCTGTGCTTCACAACTCCACTGCATATTTGTTTTGATTCCTTCAACATGAAGCATGTGTTTATCTTTTATTCAGAGTTGGTGTTAAAGGGTCGGATCTTCTTAGATTAAAGAGTTCATTGTGCCATGAATAATAGGCTACTGTCGCTTTAAGAACATAAAACTCCTTCAAAGTTCAGAATGTGCATATATGTATATGTATATTGTCTTTCTGCCTGTCTATCTATCTATCTATCGGCCTGTGTCTGTCCATCCATCCATCCATCAACCTGTGTCCATCCATCCATCCATATCAATCATTTCTTGGCTTTTAAATGATCACAAGGCTGTTTGGGTTTTCATTCCCCCCGCAACATCCTTGTCTAATGTATGCATATTTAAATATGTATGCCCGCTATACTAATTATAGCTAGCATATATTTTCCTCCTGCCAGGAAGACATGTAGCTACCTCACACGAGGTGGAAAAAACTAAAAAGACGATCTAGAGCACTGTCAGGGGAGAGAGAGATTGGTGACTGTGGCGCTGATGATGGCGATTAAGAGTCTAAGCATTAACTGGAGCTTAAATATGGAGTCACTTTTTTACCATCAAAGGCTGCAAAACATATGAAGTGAAGTCTGGAGTCGATCAAACAAACGCAACAGACAAGCTCACAAAATATATAACAGACTCGAGCTGCTTTGTTTGTTTACATGCATGCGGTATCAGTTAGCTTCGAGGATATGAAGAGTTAAAATGAAATTTAAATCTCTGACTAAAACCTATTTGGCCAGGAAGAGATTGTTTGACTGGCACATTTAAAGTTTAAGTTTGAAATATCTCATATTTCATTGTAGCTGCTGGTAACTTATAAAAAACAACAACTTTATTTTCAGGCAGACTGGTAAAAACCAGTTCACTGTGACTCCTGGAAATGGCATTATTTAATCCTATCAGATTAGAGCTTGCAAGTTTGAGAAAGTGGATGCTGTTTTTTATTATTTAAATGCATTAGATTGTCAATGGTTGGATTGTAGGTTGTCTCTGAACATCCGAGGCTTATATTTAAACCAATTCAACAATCGTTTGTGTTTATTAATATGAGGAACTGCTCTCTGAAGACTGCAGATAGATGCAGTGCTCATGGGAGATTCAGCCTCGCGGTTCTTATGTGTGCATTTTTGTATCATGCGTCTCTTTTCTCCATATTATTAGTCAAAGTCTCTCTCTGTATTATATAAGACTTCCTGAAAAGCATGTTGTATAGCTCATGTCACGCCCCCTCATTTTCTGGGACAGAAGCAAACGAGCATTACTGTGCAGATGAGTACATATTGTATTATATTGTATTGCACAAACAAAAAAGCCTGCATATATTTGGAGAAGAGTTTATGCAGAAGAGCATTATGCATTATATTTATTTTCATTTAGCTTTGTTTGCATATTAATAATCATAGTAGTCGTTTGTGTGAGTGTGTTTGGGGCCAGACGCTCAATTGCCTGTAATTCATATTGATGAAAGGATTTTAAATATAATACTCATATTGATTATACTGATGTGCAGTCAATTTCAGTTTGCCTGAATATGCACTGCTACTGGGTTTAACTACAATACTTTATTTGGAGCAGTTACATTTTATTAAAAATGATAGATTCTGGAAACTGTAAACTTTCAGCTTGAATACAAGTTCACCTAAAAAGTGAAAATTCTGTCAAATTTTGAAAGCTCCAAAAAGGAAAGAAAAAGAGAAAAAGGGGGAAAAACAAAGTTGAGGAAAATTGAATTTGTAAACCGGTGCAACATTTTTGGTTATGACAGTGGCACTTTTTATTAATGACGTCAAACCTGACATAATGCGCCAAGCTCCATTTTTAAATTTCCTCCCAGAAATGTTTCAGAATAGAAGATGATCAGAAACTAACATAAATGGTTAAGCTATTGCATTCCAAATCTGAAAGAAACAAATTGTACTGGTGCTTTTTATGCTGCTTTTCATGAACTGTAAAATATATATTTTGTGCATTTATCATATTTATGTCGGATATCCATTGCAGTAGTTTGCAGGGCTTGCAGCACAGATCAAATCCACTATTGTTTTACATAGAAATGTTGTATAGTCTATACAGTATTTAATGCAATTACATCAATAATAACTAATTAATTACACCCAACACTGCAATTAACCATGTATTGCTGTCTTTGGAAGGCTTTTGTCTTCCAAAACATTAAAATTTACAATTTCATACCATTTAATATTTACATGCAATGCAGGGATTCCCCAACTTTTGTTTGCTCATAAATTGAAAAAACTCATTATAAAAACCCATGGAAAAATCTCAAGGGAACCAGTGGTGAATTAGTCGTCCAGGTCTCGACATCATCCCTGCACACTCCATTTGGTAAATAATAACAGAATGATATATTTTTTTTTACTATCCCTTTAATTTGCGGTAGCAAAGGCGCTTTTCATTGGGTTTCCCACGTTGTAAATGAGAGTTAAACATCAGGTCAGCAAAATAACTATGTACACACACTATCCACTTACCAAAAAGCACTTAGACATGAGAAACTTGAGGATCAAACAAAAATGCTTCTGCTTGTTTAGCAACTGTGGCGTCTGAGTCATCTCCTCTGTTCAGGAAACTGTGAAACATTTCTAGCTGGTCATTGTGAATGAAACCAAGTGAGGATATCTGGTGTTAGTATTTATAAAAAGCACATCTAGTATTGTAACCCGTGTGAAGTAAGTCAGAAAACTCGTAAAAATACGTTTTGGTTCCTCGAAAGAAAGAAAAAAAGGCCATTTTAATAATCTAAAGAATAATATAAAGAACCTTTTGTGAGTTGGAAAGGTTCCATGGATTCAAAAAGGTTCTTCATGGAACCATCGATACCAGGAAAGCACTTTATTTTTAAGAGCCTCTTGTTTCATATGTTTTTAAACTAAGGTTTTGTCTTACCGCAGTTCCCTTTTCGAACATTTGGAACCGAGGAACCGACAGCATCCAAGTGGTTTTGCAATTGTAACGTGGCTGTTCTTCTCTTTTGTGTGCGCAGGGCAAAGCCAGCTAGCGAAACCCGAGCGTGAAGATGTCCAGAAGCTGCTGGCACTGTGGAAGACTTGGCAGGTGAGTGTACAGGAACAGGTTGTGAGGAACACACTTTGGCTGATTTTAGATCAGGCACTGAGTCTTTTCTGAAGATGGGATCTTGTGTGACATACACACGCTGATGGAGGAACTGCTAGCACTGTCTCATTGGAGAGGAAAATGGAAGAGATCAAACAAGACTGTTTTACAGCTAGTTCATGTGTCTGTTGTTTATTTATTTTTAATACTCCCAGACAAACACAATATTTTTAATTAATCCCCCAGCTAATCATAAACCCCCAGTTTTCACAGACGAGGCTTAAAGGAATAGTTCATTCTGTCATCATTTACTCAAAATATCTTCTTTTGGGTTCAGCAGAAGAAAGAAATTCATACAGGTTTTTAAACTTGAGGGTGAGTAAATGATAACAGAATTTTCATTTTTAAGTGAACTATTCCTTTAAGCCTAGTCCCAGTCTAAAATGCATATTTGAGCTGTTTTAAATGTAAAAGCTACTTAAATGTCAGTTGAACTAAGGCCTACGCCTGGCTTAATCTAAACCCGGTTTGTGAAACCAGGCCAACATGTTGTAGTTTAACAGGCCTTTCACACATTTACATTTATTCATTTTGTAAACATTTTTTTTGTACTCAAGTCTGATTTTTTGTTTTACCAATCGTGTGCTGAAATCACCGAATAAGACCTGTAGTTTGCGGAGCTACGCCGTTTTCACCAGCATCATTTCAGAGCGTAATCAGCAGTGAAATTGCTCGTATCCTGTGGAATTGTTTTTGTGGAATATTCAAGCAGATTTTCCTATGCAATAGATTGTACGGGCTTGCAGAACAGAGCAAATCAACAACATATGAAAAAAGTTTGGTGAGAGATATTTTTGAAAACACTCTCCACCAAACATTTGAGATGCATGCAATTCTGCGTTAATATCAATTATTTTCTTTGAAAATATTCATTTAAAAATATTCATTTTTGCTGACAATATACCCTACCGGTCAACAGTTAGGGGTCAGTATGATTTTTTTTTTTTATTATTATTTACAAAAACTTTTATTGAGCAAGGATGCATTAAACTGATGAAAAGTGGAAGTTTTTGATATCATTTCGATATCAAATGAGTGTTGTTCTTTTGGACTTTCTATTCATCAAATAGGTTAAAAAATTCATCGGTTTCCACAAAAATATTATGCCGCACAACTGTTTTCAAAGTTGATAAAGAAGAAATGTTTCTTGAGCAGCAAATCAGCATATTAGAATGATTTCTGAAGGATCATGTGACCCTGAAGAATGGAGTAATGATGCTGAAAATTCAGCTTTGCATCACAGGAATAAATTACATTTTAAAATATATTAAAATAGAAATCATATTGTAAATTATAAGAATATTTCACAATTTTACTGTTTTTACTGTAATTTTTTGCACATATAGTAAATGCAGCCTTAGTGAACATAAAAGTCATAAACAAAACAAGTCAAAACCTGATAGTGTGTGTGTGTGTGTGTGTGTGTGTGTGTGTGTGTGTCTGTGTGTACTGTTGCACCCCTGCAGAAGTCCAGTGTCTCAGTAACATTAGTGTTTTAACTTTTTTTTTTTTTTTTTTTGGATTTACTAACTTAACAAAATGTCACCATCCAAAATAACCTATTTTCATTTAAAGTGAAAAAAAAAAGAGAACAAAAATGTATTTCGAAGCAAACAACAGAAATAAATAGATCTAATAACCTTTTGGACGTAGATGGCCGTGCACAGTATGTGTAGTCAAACCTCACACACCTATTCACACTCATGTTCACCCTTCTGTAATATTATTTTTTCTTTGGATGGGGGAGCTGTGGGTGAGTTATGGGTCTGTCCTAAATGTACCCCGGCTGTGCTGTTCCCCTGCGAGGGGAGCCTGTGTCAGCTGATTAAAAAGATAATGAGTTGAAGTGATAGATTTATGTTTTTTTCTGCAATATGTGGCCTTTTGCCATCTCCCGCAGGAGGCGGTAACTGTATAAATAACAGATGGTGACATTGGAAAGCAACTGCTCCCTCGCCTTAGTTGTCTCAGCCTTTTCTGTGGCTTTGTTAAATTAAACACCACAGTGATTAGGGCCCACAACATCCAGAGCATCAAACACAATCCTGCCTCCTTCAGAAAGCCTGTCCTGACTCATGCATATTGACATTTGATCAGGACAAATTTGAATGGTTGTGTCTGCTCGTTTGTACATGATAGATGCTTACATAACATACATTAGCTTCGTTTTGACGGATTGTATAAAAGCTGGTCCGAAGTACAAAGGGGTTTGAATACGACGGTACGGCTGCACGATATATCGACATTATTTAAAAATTGATGTACGTTGAAGCAATTAAAACAATTAAAAATAATTACAAAGAAATAGCAAGTAACATGAAATAAGAGTGTCATTTTGATGTATTTTTTTGTAATAACTAGTTTGATAATCGGTTTTATTTACAACTTTTAAAAAAACTTTTTTTTACCATGTGTTTTTAGTCATGAAAATACTTTGTGTGTGTTTTTTTTTTTTAAGGTTATAGACAGGGTTATTAAAACAAAATAGTAAAACTATTAAAAACATTTCTGTTAATTAAAATGAAGCTGAAATAAAATATAAATTGTGGTTAAAATATATATATTTTTAGAAATGTTTCCTTGGCAATAAACAATGATTAATTGGAAATAAATAAAACAAACTGAAATCAAAATAAATTAAACATAAATAGCAATATTAAATATATATATATATATATATATATATATATATATAATAAATTGACAAAAGCCCATAAAAATTACAAAAATGATTTATCATTTATTAAACTAATATAATTAATTATTAAACTAAAATTAACATGAAAACTAAACTAAAATAACACTTGCAGCCTTCGTCCCCATTCACTTTCATTCAGCAACTGGGACATTCCGCAAAACATCATCTTCTGTGTTCGACTGAAAAAAGAAAGTGTTTTGAAAGGCGTGAAGAGTACATGATAACAGAAATTTCATTTTTGGGTCAGTATCCCTTTATTAAAGATGTTATAAAGAAAAAAATCATATTTTGTTGTCATAGGGGCACTGTAGGGCAAAGCACAAAGCTGTCAGTAAATAAGACCTACTCGCTTACAGGGACTGGAAGTACAGATGCCTGTCGAGGACACACCGATGCGCTGTTTTCAGTCGTGATGCTCAGCGGTAGCAGATTTTGCAGAAGCGGCGTTATTATTCTGAACCAGGAGTTTGCTCTGCAAACCCGAGACGTTCAAAGACTGATTTCACATCAGAGAAGAAAGCAACCCTGGATGCTGAGTTTAACGCACGGAGCACAGTGTGTTCCTGCACCTGCAGCTAAATTATCTGTTATTAATTCAACAAATGTAGTGTAACATGAGCATGTCTTGTCTCCGCACTCCTGCAGGGATTTCGCCTGCGATCTGCATCTCCTCCTACCTGAGGTTTTTAGTGTGAAAATTACAGAGTTCCTTCTTTTGATGCAGTAGAAAAGAGATACATTAAGATGTATAATGCAACCAACCTTAATTTTTATTATTCTTTTCACTTCTTATTGTTGTCGCACTTTATTTCCCAATTTTCTTCTGTGAAAGGAGAAGTCTCACTCTGTTGTAGCTGACAAATTTTCATATGTAAACAGCAATGTGTTGAACTTATGACTTGTTACTATTAGTTTGGATTTAACTTAAATCCAAACAGGGACTTTTTTTGGTGTTTGATTAGAAGACAGAATGTCAGTATAGACGCTGAGGTGTCCACATAATACAGATGGATTTGTTCACAGACATGAGTGTATTTGATACAGGCGGGACTGTAAGGACTGACTGGAGAGGCTCAGAATTGCCACTTGACTTTATGATCCTGAAAGAGGTATCCGTCCTTCCACGCCCCCTTGACAACCTTGGAGCTCGACAAGGAACAAAGACAAACGCAGGATGGTTAGTGAAAACACTCCAGGGAGGTGATTATTATTATTGAAGGGCGCAAAAGAGGTTGTCGTGATGACGTAAAACTCTTCAGGTGAATGGGCTGCGTCCGAAAACTTAGGCTGCTGACTTGTTGTCTCGCTGCTTTATTAGGCAATGACTTTGCAGGCAGTGTTTGCGCACGGAGGCACCTCACGAAACTGATTTCAGACAAACTTCTGAGGCAGCGTAACGGTTTCAATGATCTACAGTGAAATAGAGAGAGCTTTGGTGAAGTGAATGTTTAAAGGGGTCCTATTATGCCCTTTTCACAAGATGTAAAAGAAGTATCTGATGTCCCCAGTGTGTGTATGTGAAGTTTTAGCTCAAAATACCCCACAGATATTTGGGATAGCATGTTTAAAGTTATCATTTTTTGAGGGTGAGCAAAAACGCGCCGTTTTTGTGTGTCCCTTTAAATGCAAATGAGCTGCTGCTCCCGGCACAGAGGGCGGAGCTTTAAGAGCCTGTGTTTTAGCAGCTCCAATTACCTCACGCAACTAAGGCTGCGTTTACACTTGGTATTAACATGCGACCTGTATCTGGATGTTGTCCACATACACATTGAAAAGACAAGTGTAAACGCACATCTGATCGGAATGTTATCCGATCAGCGTGTCCCGGTTCGGAGGCAGTCGAGGACGCATTGTGATCGGATCTCAGTGTAATGTAAACGCAATCCAGCCATCGTGTCTGCATTCACAGGTGAAGGTAATTTAAATCCCCGCCCAGTCTCCCCGCGTGACTGTCAGAAAGTAATGGCCAGACGCAGTTTAGACACGAAATTAAACTTATTTTAACTATAAACGTCAATCTTTAAAACAGTTTATTTATGTGTGTCATTTTTTCATTTTAATTGTGCAACATTATCTGAACGAGGCGATCGCCTGTACACTCACAGTCAGTTATGAGATCTTAATGAAGAGCTGCTTTGACAGAGGAATAATCGGAATCGGAATGTTTTAAATGTTGAATGTTTTTATTGTTTCAGCATGTTTATCAATCTCCCATTTCTGTCAATATAGTCATTGCACGCAACCTTAAACCCAGATGATCGATGATGTGACTTGTTTAACATGTTCAACCCAGTTATTTTTGTAAGATCAACTCTGGAAGTATTCCTTCTTTCAAAAAATATAATTTAATCTAATGAATGGAGATTGCATATGAAAGTAAAGTGAGTGAGTGAAAGCAATTGGGATGTTGTTTAATTTGTATCATCTTTACTATTAATCTGGTGTCGTGCCACAGACCTGATTTAAATATTATGCGGAAACAGAAATCCGATCGGTTATCCAGATACAGAGGCTGCTTAATGTGAACAAATATAAACGTACCATGTCCTGATTGCCTAATGATCCGATCTGCTTGATCGGATCACGGTGATCGCATGTTAATGCCAAGAGTAAAAGCAGCCTACATGTGACAACATGTAGAATGCAACAGGACATTTCTGAATGCTTTTTTGATGAATTTATGTAGCTGATGTGGAGTTAAATATCTTCTAGTCATTGATTAGCATATTCTGTCATGATAACCTATAAATCGCATTCCCGGGATCGGGGTTTATGCAAATTTTAGGGTTAGTGATGTCTCCTACCAGCCGTTTGTTGTAGTCGTTAAAAAGCGATATCTGTAAAAGAAAATATCTCCCTTTGCAACTTTGAGCTTCGTAACTTTGCAGACGTTGTTTATGCTCAAACAGCAACATTACACACTAACTAAAGTTAAAAAAGTGAAACCATAATCAACCACCCCTTCAATGACTACAATAGTAATTTCTCGCTAGAAATGACATCAAAAGTGGAAAACGTTGGTCAAAAATGTACATTTCCACACAAACTGACGACCAGGTGCAACTTTCAGACGCCATCTTTGTTTTTTAGCTCAACTTTCACAGAATGGAAAGCACAGGATTGTGGGATATCAAAGGAAGCGAAGGATACATCTATGCTGCCTTCAAAAATCCATCAGATGAAGGTCGAGACAGGTAGTGAAGCTAACATTGCATTCGGACGTGCCTTGATGCCTTCCGACCTTTGAATGCGTTCCTTCGAAGGCAGCATTTATCAGTGTTCGGACACAGCCGTGGTATTGTGGGTGTCTTTGAAATGACGGCGGGAGCCAACAGCATTCGCCTTTTGTGAATTCCCTTAAGTGCCGTCCAGGCAACTTTCTTCCTGATGAGCTCTGACGGTCTCCAGCTGTGCCTCGCGATACGCCACCAGGCGTGCCCGTACCTCCAAGCCATGTGTTGGCAGCGGGCCGCCGTCCTTGGTGCCGAACAGACGCAGCTGTGAAAGGAACATCGGTTGTGAACGCACAGATGCCTTCACCAGAAGTGAAACTTCATCATACATCAATACTTCCTCAATAAGACAACCTTCTTCCCAAGGCTGCAGATACTATTTGGAGAATTAATCCATAATGTAATATAACATGTTATGAAAGTGAAATGTGTTGGGTATATGTAACATCTCTTCGTGGCGTATTGTTTAATTGGATTACATGACGACTAACTTTCTCGCAAAAGAAGCATCCGGACACATATAATAATGTCTAGACGTTGATTGTGAGAGCTGATCTCCTCAGCGGGGTCCGATCCCCCCGCGGGCAGATCCGATCGATACGGCATCTGTGTGTCAGACACAATTCTGCCTAATTACACTAATACATCAAACCAGGTGGCAGCGATGTAGGAGATAACGTCACGTCTGTATGTATGCGTCAGGAGATTATCTGCGGTAACGATTTCCTGTCATGTTTTCTGTGTTTTTGATGGTGTATATGTGGATCCGAATGTGTAATTGTTTTAGATAGAGAGAGAGGAGGACGTCAGCGGGGGATACTGTATCCCATGATGCAATGTGCTCGTCTTTTTACCACTTTTACCACGTCCAGTGTGACTGCTGGATGCGATGTCAAATGTGGTTGTTATAGTCAAAATTGACACTGTTTTTGCACATCCTGTTGTATGTTATACACGTTCCTGTAAAATATGTTATCTATATATATCATGAAAAGATCATTATTAAATATGTAATTAAAATTAATATAATCACTAAACACAAAAACACACACACACACACACACACACACACATACAGTATATGCACTACAACATTATGTGAACATATACTGTATGTATGTATGTATATATATATATGTGTGTGTGTGTGTGTATGTACACTCACCGGCCACTTTATTAGGTACACCTGTCCAACTGCTCGTTAACACTTAATTTCTAAGCAGCCAATCACATGGCGGCAACTCAGTGCATTTAGGCATGTAGACATGGTCAAGACAATCTCCTCCAGTTCAAACCGAGCATCAGTATGGGGAAGAAAGGTGATTTGAGTGACTTTGAACGTGGCATGATTGTTGGTGCCAGAAGGGCTGGTCTGAGTATTTCAGAAACTGCTAATCTACTGGGATTTTCACGCACAACCATCTCTAGGGTTTACAGAGAATGGTCCGAAAAAGAAAAAACATCCAGTGAGCGGCAGTTCTGTGGGCGGAAATGCCTTGTTGATGCCAGAGGTCAGAGGAGAATGGCCAGACTGGTTCGAGCTGATAGAAGGGCAACAGTGACTGAAATAACCACTCGTTACAACCGAGGTATGCAGCAAAGCATTTGTGAAGCCACAACACGCACAACCTTGAGGCGGATGGGCTACAACAGCAGAAGACTCCACCGGGTACCACTCATCTCCACTACAAATAGGAAAAAGAGGCTACAATTTGCAAGAGCTCACCAAAATTGAACAGTTGAAGACTGGAAAAATGTTGCCTGGTCTGATGAGTCTCGATTTCTGTTGAGACATTCAGATGTTAGAGTCAGAATTTGGCGTAAACAGAATGAGAACATGGAACCATCATGCCTTGTTACCACTGTGCAGGCTGGTGGTGGTGGTGTAATGGTGTGGGGGATGTTTTCCTGGCACACTTTAGGCCCCTTAGTGCCAATTGGGCATCGTTTAAATGCCACGGCCTACCTGAGCATTGTTTCTGACCATGTCCATCCCTTTATGGCCACCATGTACCCATCCTCTAATGGCTACTTCCACCATGTCACAAAGCTCTAATCATTTCAAATTGGTTTCTTGAACATGACAATGAGTTCACTGTACTAAAATGGCCTCCACAGTCACCAGATCTCAACCCAATAGAGCATCTTTGGGATGTGGTGGAACGGGAGATTCGCATCATGGATGTGCAGCCGACAAATCTGCGGCAACTGTGTGATGCCATCATGTCAATATGGACCAAACTCCCTGAGGAATGCTTCCAGCACCTTGTTGAATCTATGCCACGAAGAATTGAGGCAGTTCTGAAGGCAAAAGGGGGTCCAACCCGTTACTAGCATGGGGTACCTAATAAAGTGGCCGGTGAGTGTATATATATGTATATGTACGGTATATGTGTGTATATATGTGTATGTATGTACAGTATATGTATGTATATATATATATATATATATATAATCAATCATTACATAATAACTTAAACAATATTTATATATTAAATTCATTATTTAAGGCTAGTAATGTATTGCAGACTTTCTAAAATCGAAGTTATTTAAGAAAATAAAAGTAATTTGAAGTCCTGTACTTAATTTTATTCTCTTCAAGAGAATAAAATTGCAGTGAAATTAGTTTTTTCATGTTGATTTTAACATATCTTCATGACTTATTGTTTAATTGGATTACAATACTAGTATACACAATTGAATCAAAGCGTAAAATAGCCCTATTTTGTCCCCAAATCATATATTACTCCACGTGTGAGCTTGCAATTTCAGGACCATTGGTCCAAGGCATGTTCCCGGTGCGACAGTGGGGTTGGATTTTGCACGGCTCATTTGTCTGTAAAATGTGTTGCCTTAGGCCAGGCCTCACACCCCTCTCCATCCTCCGACCGGCCCGTGGAAATGATTTAGACTCAATTGTTTGGTGAATGTGTGCCCTGTGGATGTATTGGTCAGTCACTCATGATTAACTGCACTCATCTACTCCAAGCCCACTTTTCACGTGTAGGTCAAAGGGTCAGGGGTGACTCACACCGTATCATAGACAGATGTGACCTATTGAAATATATAGCACTATAATAATGCTGTACGGTAAACGCTGTACAGTATATACATACATACACAAACACACACACACACACATATATATATATATATATATACTGTTATGATTATGTTATTATGTTATAATTCCATTTTGTTAAATTTGCAAACATTTGTATTTTTATATCATTTGTATAATTAATTAATAATGAATAACATGAATAATTTATTTTGCAGTAAAAAATATGGAATACTTAAAACAAGATAAATGTACTTTATCTTGCGAAATGTTGCGAAATATTAATATATTTTTGTTTTCAGAGAATATATGTTTTATATTGCGTAAAAAATGTATAGTTTATTTTATCGTTTATAATTAGCTATAATATTTCTCACACTATTAAAAACATTTTCCCAAGCTTGAACCTCATTTAATTGTTGAAATCACTTTGTCAAATGTATTATCAAGATATTTTCTCTGAAAGCAAGGCTTAATATCTTACTTCAACTGTTCAAATATATATTTTTTTTATTTACTGCAAAGCATGACTTGATTAGATGTAAACGCCTAGGCCACAATTATTCAGATGGCTAGTTAACTGGTCTAATAAATGGGTCCGTTGGAGTTACTTTAGATTTAGTCCCTGAGCAATGTCTCCCCTCAGACCTGCCCTTTGTATAATCACGATAATTCCTGCAAATGGATGAACGTCTGTGCAAATCAAGCCTGATGTGCCGCTCTCCACCAGCCAATTTACATGAATGGACTTTTAGGGAGCATTTTACATAAGAACAGCTTACATCATACAATCTCACTGTGTGTGTGCGCCAACTCTCTTTGAGAGAGTCTCTCTCTCTCTCTCTCTCTCTCTCTCTCTCTCTCTCGCTCTCTCTCTTCTACTTTATTGCTCCAACAAGCACAGAAAATCATCCCCAAAATATCCTTCAGCCATTTCAGTTTCAAAAAAGACTGACAGTAATGTCTTTTAAAAAATCCCTCAGCCACTAACAACAAAGGTCATGCGGGATTTGTGCTTTATCCGTTTATTTAATGTATCTCAATCACCAGGCATTGGTTCATTCCATTAGATAACATACATTTCGGCAAACTTGGGAATCCACTAGGGTTTTTGAATATGAATAGAAATGGGTAAATTGCCATGCTGAGCTTTGTCTGTTTGTTGGATTGGCAGAGAGAAGATTGGTTCTCTTATTGACATTTTAATCAAGTCTAGTGGAGAGAGTCTTATTGTGAAGGCATTAACAATGCAACACTCTAGTGGCGTGAATCGTTTCGTTCCTTGTCAGGAATAGAATAAGTTTGGATATGGAAAATCCGAAACGGTCTCAATTAGGGAAGTGTATTTCTGTCTGAGTAGCAAGAAATAGCAGTGAAGAGTTTCTATTCATAGATCTGACATAGCTGACATGTGTTAAGCTCAATGTCTTTTTTTCTGCAATCAATTATATATGAGATTTGTGTCGAGTCACTGTTTCGTGTCAACAAAATGATGTCGGTGAAGCACAAATGTCCTTTGACGCTTCTTTACGAAAGATAACTAGTTCAAAAAGAAGGCTTTGGTGTTGATTGGGATGATTCTGTTCACAATTTGTCTCCATCATGCCTCCTTGCAGGGGGGTTGGCATGGCAACCAAGGACAGGAAGTAAATCAGTGCCAGCTGGAAAAGTGGTCGCCAAGGAGACATCGAGCAGAAACTTTGCTGCGCCCATTGACAACAAGGTGGGAGGGATATCTGGGGTCCTGGAGGGATATCTAGGGTCCGGGAGGGTGGCGGGGCTAGTTGAACTGGGGTGTGTCGAGGGAAGTGATATAATTGCAGAGATGCTAATGAGAAGACAGAACTCATTTGCATAAACAGTGCTGTTTCTGAAAAGAGTTCTGGAATACAGAATACGCCAGATGGCCACTTGTTACTTTGGAAGTGCCTATTCTGTTGCAGAATTACGATGCTTCAATCTAACTCATCCAGAATAGAAAATGGGTTCTTAATTAAATTAGCGGGTTTTGTAGCTGGAGCCGTTGAGGCAAAAATAGTCAGATGTGTTGTGTTGACTAAGTAAGGTCAATTGAGTATGGGTGCTGACTCTTTTATTTGCAGGTTCTGCCTGTTGAAATGGTCACCGTACAACATGATTTGCCCAAATATGACATTATTATGGGTCAACGTCCTTTGTTGGCCCTGCAACAACATTTGGCCAAACCCCAAACTTACCTCAAAATATGATTGCTTGATTAGAATGTGGTTCCAGGACCAATGAAGATGTTGATCCAAGAAAGTCAGAATTGAATTGACATGATGTGAAGGCCAAGTATAGCAAATCATTCTCGGAATGTGCCCTCTGCATTTAACCCATCCAAGTTAGTGCAGTAGTGAACACACACTGCAAACCGTGGACACACACACCCGGAGCTGTGGGCAGCCATTTTTGCCCAGTAATTTCCTGCTGGTATTGACAATCTAACCCGCAACCTTCAGGTTACAAGTCCGACTTTCTAACCATTAGGCCACGACTGCCCATGACTGAACGTTTCCTAATTGACCGTGTTGGTTTTCATAATTAAGCTGCACAATTGTGCATGCATAAATTTGGTCAGTCCAAATATTTATTTATGATGCTCTCATGCACGACACTCCTGTAAACAAAGGGGATTCAGTGCCGCAGCTGGATAAATTGCATCAGATGAAATTTTTTCTAGATGTTATGAATGTGTATTCATTCAATAACCTCCATGTCTAAGACCACATGATGAATGATTACATCCAGAGCTTTTTCCACAATAAAGAATCACTTTTATTCTGCACTATGAAGCGTGATCAATTGACGTAACTTAATAATTTTAAGGCAATGGGTTTCCTTACTTTTTTAAGTAATAAGCTTCATGTGTAATTGAAAATATTAAGTTATGTGGACTTGACAATTCCACCCAACTTATTTTTTTCAATTACGCATGAAGATTATTTACTTAATTTTAAGGCAATGGGTTTCCGCACTTTAAGTTAATTGATCACTTTTCACAGTGCAGAATAAAAGTGATTCTTCATTGTGGAAAAAGCTCTGGATGTAATCATTCATCATCTGGTCTTAGACATGGCTGTTATTGAATGAATACACATTCATAACATCTAGAAAAAAAATCCATTCAGTTTCATGTGATGCAATTTATCCAGCTGCGGCACTGAATCTCCTCTGGTTGGGAATGATATTAGAGAGAGAGAGAGAATTTGCCTTAATGGAATCTCCACCATTTTATTGCACCCCGTTCTCCCCTTAATTTCCCTGCTGTAAAAAATGCAGCTGACCTGCTTGTATCCCGCATGTCATTAGATCGTCGGTCTGTAGAACTCTTCAAAGAGCACCAGTATTTCTATCAGCCTTCATGTATTGCCATCGTGTCATTGTGTACATCCAGACACCTCTTTCCATTTCTTCTCATCAGGCGAGTTTTTCCTGACAGTGCTCGCCTCGTCTTTCTCTGTAGGGGCCTTTCCACCACTCTCCCTGCCAGTGCGTTTCCACCTGCCACCACCGCGGGGGTCTGGACTTGCGCGGTGCTAACAGATAGTCTGCTTTTGTTTCCACGGTTGCCAAAACCCATTTCCTTGCTGTAACCTCCAGTTGCGACTGTCTGACGGAGCCCACATACTTCGTTCCATACCATTCCTGAGTATGAGCGTACAGTGATGGATGCCGTTATCCCCCCTCCCCCCTTTCTGTCCCCCGTTCTCGAAGGAGCTGCAGTTCCGCAATGCCCTATAAATGAAACACTGTTGCTCTTTACTGATTTGGCATGACTCATCCTTTTCATCCCTCTTTTTTTTATTGGAACCAAGATCCTCCTTGCTGCAGAATTCACAGGATTACTGAGAGGGAGAAACTCTCTTTGGATGGTGGCTAAAGCATTAATTCGTCCAATTTGTTAAAAACATGGACTCATTCAGGAATTAAACAACCATCCTTATGAGTGAGTCACTGAAACGTTCACAGCTGATTCATTCAAAACATAGATTCATTCAGAAATGAACTAAATGACTTTTATTAAGTGAGTCTAAAACATTTACTCATCCAATTCATTCAAAAGCACTGAATGAACTAGTGATATTGGAGTTATGCATAGAATAATTTTCAACCAGTTATTTCAAAACATTGATTCATTCAGGAATTAAGCAAATTACTATTTATGAGTGAGTCACTGAAGCATTCACTCGTCTAATTCGTACAGAACACTGATTCATTCAGGAATGAAACAAGTGACCATCTGAGTCATTGAATCATTCTCAATCGATTCCTTCAAAACATCGAATCGAAGAGAAAGTCATTTAGATGTCATTTAAACATCGAATTCTGCTCTGTGTATTTAGAAATATTTTCATTGGCAAAGTTAAAATAGACACAGTGACTTTAACCCAATATTAACAACAGCATTCTTGCTTGTTTGGTGTTACTTCACTATTTTTCCTGTTGTACGTGCCTTATCATAACATCTGAAGGTTACCACTGCTGCAGGTTACTTGGTGATTCTACAGTCCATCAGCTGTTCATCCGGGTGTAGATGGATGACCCTGTGGAGAACTTCCACTCCAGCTTTCATTTATATGAAGCAATTCCCAGTCTTGTAAAGCAATGGCTGAACTATCATAGTTTATTGATGCTATCCAGCATACCTATGAATTGTGCTCTAGCAGGCCTGCAGATAAATGAAACCTGGCTCAGGGCCTCTCTCTGGCTGCGATTGAAAAATCTAAAGGAAATCTTTAATTTCCCCAATACCTTGGGGTTTTGAATAGAGCAGTTTTGATATGACATGTTTGTTATACGACAGCATTACTCATAGTTCAGCTTTACCCTCATCTGTGGCTTGGGTGTGTTACCAAATGACGATGCAATGCACACGTGGATGTTTTCTTTCTCTTTTTTTTTTGTCAAAAATATCCTTCTCTTCTATTCTTTTTGTACTTTCTTTTCCCCTCTCCTTGCTCTTCCTCCTAATTTTCCCTTTCTATTCTTTTCTGTTCTCATGTACATTTTCTTCCTCTTCCTCTTCATGTTCTATTTTCATTCCTTATCTCTCCTACTTCCATTCATCCTTTTCCTCTTCCCTTTTACTTTGTCTCCCTCTTCACTTGCTCTTTCATTGTCTTCTCTTTCCTCTTTACTTGCCCTCACCTTCCTCTACACTTCAATTCCCCCCTGCATTCTCCCTCTTCCGTTCTACTTCCTCTTATTCTCTCCTTACTCCTTTTCTCGTTTCCTCTTCCCTTTTACTTCATCTTCCTCTCTGCTTTCTCCTGTTCTTTTCTTTCTTTTTTGCCCTCTCCCTCCTATTCATCTCTTCCATTCTATCTCTTCCTTTCTACTTACTCTTATCCTCTCTGACGTATTTTTTCCCCCTCATTTTCCCTCCTACTTACTTTTTCCTCTTCCCTTTGACTTTATCTTCCTCTCTTCTTCCTCCTCCTTTTCTCTTCTCCTTGCCCCAACCTTCCTGTGCACTTATTTCCTCTTCCATTCTCTCTCTTATACTTCCGTTTCTTTTCTCCTTCCACTTTTTTTCCTTTCTTTTCTGTCCTTCTTCAATTTTCTTCACATTCCTCTTCACTTTTATTTTCTCTTTCCTTTTTCTTCTTCATGATTTTCACTTTTCATAGTTTCTTCCCCTTCTACTTCATCTTCCTTTACGTTTTATTTTCTTCTCCCCTTCCCTCTCCTTCTACTTCCTCATGTCGATCTAATTCCTTTTCGTCTATCCTTCTTCCTCCTCTTCCTTTCTACTTCCTTTTTATTTCACCTTTCCCTTTTCCCTACTTATTCATCTTCCTTTCACCTTCCTCATCATATTTCTTCTTCCATATCTTACTCTTTCCTTCCTTCCACCACCACATCCTCTTCTCTTCTTCCACCCTTATCTTCCCTTACCTCTCTCCTCTTCTCGAAGTTGAACACCATATTAATCCAAAATGGCTCTTGACATTTGATTCTTTTGTGCGGAACTGTATGATTGCCATAATTGTTCTCACCTCAACCTGCTCACCCTGCCGTGTGATGGAAAGTACAGAAGCTTTTCTAGCCCGTGCTGTGTAAAGAAGCACACAGCCGCATTGTTGTCAGCAGCAATGGCATTCACTTTTTATGTTATTTGAAAAAATTAATTCACTTTGTTACACCTCACACCTTTCAAGGCTTTCGCCGCTTGATCCTCTTCTTTACCTCCCTCCCTGCTGAAGTGTTTGCCGCCTGCTTCATCATCTCTTACTGGGCCAGAAGTTTAAAAATGTATTCATTTCATAATCTTATTTTTTGTTTATTATTTTTTCATCTAATTCCCTTCCCACACGAAATCCAATTTTGCAAGGCTCATTGTTTGAGAAGCAGCAGGATTTTTGTGGAGTGCTTTTTTGTTTGCCCCCCTCTCTTTCTCTCTCTCTCTCTGTCTCTGTCTCTATCTCTATCTATCTCTCTCTCTCTCTCTTGACTTGGATCAACCTAGATTGTGTTATGCAATTTTATTAGTGTAAAATCAAATCAGGGAAGATAAACCGGACCCCGCACTTGAATCCAGCAGGGCTTCTTTTTTTTAAGATTTGTGATGTTAAAGTTTTATCTTTTGTTGTAATTGAGCATTTACACACAAGATATATTACAATTATCTGTGCATGAAATTCGATTAAATTAAGTAAAAAATGGGCATATCGTTATACTGAAAGTCATTCTCCTTTAAAACGTTTAGTGATAACATGGTTGAGTTTCATGTGTGATCATCACAGTCTAGAAGACTTCAGGGCAGCAGTACAAGTAGATTTGCGATGAAAGAATTGATTGTTATGGCAGTCATTATTAGGTTAAGACCAGTACCCTGCCGAGAGGAAGAGGAAAGGCAAGCAAGAGAGTGAAAACTAGTACAAACCATTTTGGCAATGCTTTCAATACATCGTGTTGTAATGCCCAAAGGGAAGAACATCCATGTTCAACGGTTCTCCTTAAGGTCCTACAAAACCGACTGTGAGCAGATTTTCCAGTGCTCAAAGTGTCTACAGACATAATACAAGAATGAGTCTAATCTAAACGCCCCTACAAAAGTCTCGCCTAGTTACACATGACCCTACACTTTAAAAATTGCTGGGTTGTTTCAACCCAAAGTTGGGTCAAATATGGACAAACCCAAATGTTGGGTTAAAAATGTAATTTAAAAAATGTACAGTTGAAAGTGAAAGTTGAAGTTGGGTTAAAATTTTAAATTACATTTTTAACCCAACATTTGGGTTTGTCCATTTTTGACCCAAATTTGGGTTGAAACAACCCAGCATTTTTTAGAGTGTAAATCCAACTAATTGTATAATGCTTCTTCAAGACCAATCAGTCATTCAAGAAAATTTGCAGCTAATAAACATAGTAAACATAGTAAAAAAAAGTTTCAGGGTTTCAATACAAGATTTCAAAACTAACACATGCTAACGTTAGAGAAATTGTGTTTTTAAACTAGCATGCCACTAGCAATGCTAATGCCATGGCTTTGGTTATCAGGGAGTGTATGAACTGAAAGATTATATAGTACCTTGAGTGCAAGGGTAAAATCATTTTATGTTTAAATAGAACATCTGATAAATGCATAAATACAAATGTAAATGAATGCTAAAAATGCTAAAGCTAAAAACAAATGTGAAGAAAAAAACTAGACTCTCTAAATCTAGACTCAATTGACTAGTCAGCTGGTTGATGACTAATAAACTAGTTAACCTGACCAATTCCTTTCAGAATAGACACTAAAGTGAGTCACATACTCAGCTGTGAACAAGAGGGTGCAACATGCGTCTGTCCACACACTTCCTGTCCCAGGTTTCATTCTCAGTCCAGTCACATGCATGTCTTTAAGTGTGTGTTCGCTTTAGATATGTAGGGTTGACTGAAGGATCGGTAGGTGGGAAGCCGTGCTTTTATTTATGCCTCCTCTGCAAGAATAAATAAAGTGACACAGACAGACAAGGCAGCTCATATCTCCCTGACTGAGGAGAGGGAGAAACAGAGAAAGCAGACCCAATATTGCGGTGCAGCTTTATGTGACTTAGATTGAAAGTGGTGTGCGTGCAAAGACATGAACTCTTAGACACCACACGCACTCAAATTTTTTTTTTTTTTTTACAAAAAAAATGGATATGAAACACTCTTGAAGGTCACCTGCGATGCATGTGTGTGTGAAAAATATTTTGCCTGTGATTCACTTCCACTGGGCTAAAGGGACTTGTGTGGCTATACAAGAGATATTGTTTTCATTGCTATAGTACAGCGACTGGCTGTTCCTCTGTACGTTTGTCTGTGCTTGTGTGTTAATGAGACAAAGAATGTTCTCAAGATTGCTGTGCTATTTATTTTTTCCCTAGTTTTTCCAATTTACTTATTTATTAGACAGTTAAGCCCTTATAGTGTAGATTTGCGCCATGTAAAATGATTGCAGCACAGCTTTTATGGCAGTGTTTTTGGCTAATTTAGTGAATCAGGCACCAAAGAGTATGTGCTAATAAGCATTTGACATTGTCATAGGAGTATTATGACATTTTAGTATGTTTTATCTATTGTATATATCTGTATTAGCATTGATTCGTGTCAGTCAGTTAGTATTCCAAAGCTTACATGGTTCTTTCTCTGTCTCTCTCTTTTTTTTTTTTGCAGTTTGGCCTAATATAACCCTTCCCAAAAAGTGGAGAACCTGTCAGCGAATTATGAATGATAAACAAGATGACCTCCTCCCTGATGCAGCAGACGATGAGAGGTCCTAGGTGGAACCGGGCCCTGTCCGACCCATTGTTCGTGCTGTCACTGGCCCTGCAGCTTCTGGTGGTGGCTGGCCTGGTGCGAGCGCAGACCTGCCCCTCCGTCTGCTCTTGTAGCAACCAGTTCAGCAAGGTCATCTGTACACGACGTTCCCTTCGAGATGTACCTGATGGTATTTCCACCAACACAAGGTACCTGAACCTTCAGGAGAACCTCATCCAGGTGATTAGGGTTGACAGCTTCAAGCATTTGAGGCACCTGGAGATCCTGCAGCTCAGCAAAAACCATATCCGCACCATTGAAATTGGAGCTTTCAACGGGCTGGCCAACCTCAACACTCTGGAGCTCTTCGATAATCGTTTAACCACAATCCCCAATGGGGCTTTCGAGTACCTGTCCAAACTTAAGGAGCTTTGGTTGAGGAATAACCCTATTGAGAGTATACCCTCTTATGCCTTCAACCGTGTACCATCGCTGCGAAGGCTAGACTTGGGTGAGCTGAAAAGACTCACTTATATTTCAGAAGGTGCCTTTGAAGGCCTCAGCAACCTGCGGTACCTGAACCTGGGCATGTGCAACTTGAAGGAGATCCCCAACCTTATTCCTCTTGTTCGTTTGGATGAGTTGGAGATGTCAGGAAACCAGCTCTCTATTATTAGGCCAGGGTCTTTCAAAGGCCTTGTCCACTTACAGAAACTGTGGATGATGCATGCACAGATCCAGACTATCGAGAGAAATGCCTTTGATGATCTTCAGTCCCTTGTGGAGCTCAATTTGGCCCACAATAACCTTACCCTCCTGCCTCATGACCTCTTCACCCCACTACACCACGTGGAGAGGGTACATTTGCACCACAACCCCTGGAACTGCAACTGTGACATCCTCTGGCTCAGTTGGTGGCTAAAGGAAATGGTGCCGGCCAATACCAGTTGCTGTGCCCGCTGTGCGTCACCTACCAGCCACAAAGGGCGCTACATCGGCGAACTCGACCAGAACTATTTCCATTGTTATGCACCGGTGATCGTGGAGCCCCCGGCGGACCTGAACGTGACTGAGGGAATGGCAGCAGAACTGAAATGTCGAGCGAATTCTTTGACCTCAGTCAGCTGGATCACGCCCAATGGGTCCATCATGACGCACGGGGCATACAAGATACGCATTTCCGTGCTCAACGATGGGACGTTAAACTTTACCAATGTCACGATGCAGGACACTGGAACGTACACTTGTATGGTGAGCAACTCCGCAGGCAACACAACAGCCTCCGCTACTCTTAATGTGTCTTCGACAGAGAACAGCAGCTTCAGTTACTTCACTACAGTTACCGTCGAGACCACAGAATCGTCACATGATGAGGGCCACCCAACAGTACAGCAGAAAGGCGCCCCAACTCCTTCTTCTGGAATTTGGGAGACTTTACCACCTTCTTTCACTACTACCACCACCACCACAGCACGGACGCCACTGTCCACCAAGGCCACCGATAAGACCTACACCATCCCTGTCACGGCCCTGATCGACGGCTCCCTCAACACCTTGGATGAGGTCATGAAGACCACGAAGATCATCATTGGTTGCTTTGTGGCCATCACGCTGATGGCGGCCGTCATGCTGATCATCTTTTATAAAATGCGCAAACAGCATCACCAGCAAAACCACCACGCACCGACACGAACCATTGAGATTATCAATGTAGATGAGGATTGCGTGACGGGTGGACCTACCATGGAGAGCCACCTCACCCTTCCCCCACTGGAGCATGAGCACCTGAATCATTACACTGCTTACAAGACTGTGTACAATCACGCCTCCACCATCAATTCTATACACAGCTCCGCCCACGAACCTTTGCTAATTCGGGCCAGCTCAAAAGACAATGTACAAGAAACCCAGATCTGAACTGCTTTTCATAATGGGGATTAAACGAAGAAAAAAAAAGACCTCTAAAACTCTTAAGGAACAGTATGTGACATATCGATTTTGAAGATTGTCGAAACAAAGACAGTAGACTGATGCAAGACGTATAAGAAGGATGTTGACCGGTAGAAAAGGACATTGGGAGTTGAGTGTACGTCAACCGTTTCAAAAGTGTCTTTACATAACAGAAGTTATTTATTTAAGGAAAATAACTATTGTGGTTTAATCAAGAAAAGATGTAATCAGCAATTATTTTTCCAGCAATTATTTCTCCATGTTTTTGAATGTTATTTTAAGAGTTGTTGGTTTACTAATTTGCTTTTAAACTCTGTTTAAGTCTGTTCTGTATGTAAGGACCCAATTCAAAGTCATTTGCAGCTGAATCTGAAACCTTTCCATCTGTCTGAAACTTTAAGATTCACATTTAGTGTCAATACTTTTAAAATATTAGGTTATAGATTGTCATATTAGAAAACTTTCCACCCTATTATTGTTTAAATTGACCATGTTAATTCTAAATGATTATTTTTTTGACTCCCCTTAATTAATGATATTTGACCAAATCACATTATTCAGTTACCCTTGCTGAAAAATAGGCTTTTTAAACCAGATTAAGCAGGTTTGCTGGTCATAGTTGGTATCTCAGCCTGGTCAGGCTTATCTGTTGGCTGGTTTTAGAACGGTTTTGGGCACTTTTTAAATTGGACAGTTTGGGAGACGAGCTTAAACCAGCTAATTTTTCAGCAGGGATGGCTGCTACAAATTATACGCAGATGTATACCTGGCTTCTCTAGCCTAAAATTTAGAACAAATAGCCCTGGAAACATGTCCCCATTTAAAACCAGGCCAAATGTCAGGAACACATGTCTATTTGATGCATGCAGGGCAATTAATATCGAATTGTTTCTGTGCTCGGACCAGAAGATTTATGGATTAAGTTAGCATTTGGGGTCTACCCACTTGCTCTTAAATGCATTTTAAGGTATCTCCTGCTTAAAATAAGCTTCATGTTATTAAACTGTTTTCTTCATCTTCTTTATCATAGCAAACAACATTGTGAGTTCCTGTGGCAGTTCACCCTTGATACCCTACTGAAGTTTCCCAATACTCTTACACAGATGCAGCACACTCATTCTATGCCAAATGCTATATGGGCAGGAGGCCGAAGACTGTAGGCCTTTATTCAAAGGTTGACAGAGTAGAAATGTGGTGAAAGCATGGAAATTTCTGACGTAGCACCATTTTCATTTCAATCCATTTTTTATTGGTGCTGTCCATGGATACAGTTGAATGAATTCATTCTGGGATGGTCTAAAAGCCAGACATAGAGCCCTAAATAAGAGGGCAAAGTCAGTGGCGCTCAGATCTAAGGCTTCCAAAGATGCCACAGGTTCGTCTTTATAGATTCTGTAAACCGACTGTGTTATTTTTTCCTAGTTTTTTTCTTCCATATTCTATCTATCGCTGTCAATCTTTTTATAGGCAGTTATGCAATTCTTTTTAAACTTCTAAGTCATGTTCAATCATTTTTATTTATTTTTCGGCACAGATCGAGAATGATACATTTGGCTTTAGACATACTCTAGCCTTTGGCTGCAGGGGTGGATGACTTGAGATTATGAATTAATTTATGAAATCAGAATGGCCTGAGATGGTCACTATAGAAACCAATGACCTTGGACAGGGTGGGTGGGGGCGGTGAGTGGCCGACAGACATTGGTTTGACACTGTAAATGCATTCAGAGTCAAACTGGAGAGCGGGGCGGGGTGAAAGAGCCAAAGTGGACTCATTTGAAGTGCATCATTTAATCTATAAAGCAATCTAGAGGGCTATAGGTAATTTGAAGTAAACCAATAAACCTGTGACATTTCATTCAGATTCGTAGTGTTTTGTTTTGGCCATTCATAATTAATGCAAAACGCACAGGGGACTGACAGGAAAATGTTTCTTTTGCTTTTCTGTTCTTAATATAGATGCCGAATGATACCATGTGACATTTGGTGAACATTTTAGTATCATATTTTGTTCACATACCAGATGCACTCTGATTTGAAAATATCTAATGCAATTATGCTTGTCAGCTTTGCTATTTCAGTTCATTACAAAGAAAGTTTTTGAGAGTACCTCCTGCCCATTAGAAGCAAAGGCCATCTGGTACATGTGCTAATCAAGATATCCAAGCGTGCAAAAAAAAGACTGTTCTTCATCTGAATATGCTGCTCTTTCGAATCTCAATTCACTTCCTTTTCTTTCTGATTTTATTTTGTGTTGTCACTGAAATTGACGTCAATCCGAACATTACAGCGAAAGAAGATCCTTATTGTCTATGGAGTTTAGCACAAAAGTAAACCAAGTCATTGAGTTGAGTGTTGCTTTCAGTTGCATTTTATTTGATTGGTTTGAGGATTTGGATCATTGTCTTAAATTGCCAATTTTTGGAAAACCTTTTTTTCGTATGTTTGTTATGTCCCATCATGTGAACACATCTGTGTTTTGGGTTTGGGTTAAGGAGGGAACGAGATGCTTTTCTCTCCGTTCCACGTAACTTCTTTCTTTTCGTCTCTGAGAGGGAATGCTGTTCTAGTGGTAGATTTCTATAAAAATACATTTTGAAAATAAAAACAAAAAAAACAAAACAAAAACTTTTTAAATTTTAATTTTACATGTGCCAACCTGTTCTAAAAGATTTAACAACAAAAAAAAGAGAGCGGGATATGCTGTAAAAGACGACTGGATTGATTTTCATGTAAACATTATTTCATGACCTTTAAAAAAAAAAAAAAGATGGAGTTCGATTATAGAAATCAGAGTTTGTAGTTCATACACAAGATAAGGTTACAAATAAACTATCATTGTCTTTTCTCTGTTGTCTCCTTACTTTTCTTTGTGTCTTGTGTTAAAATGACATGTACAATTTTAAGCAATAATATTGATGACTGTAACACTGTATTTTAAATGACATACTTTGGGAAAACATATTTGGGTGTGTATAATGCTTATCAAAACAACATTAGCCTGCTGTGTGTGGATGATTGATTCAGTATGTAGTGTGTGAAAGGCTCCACCTGTTGTTTTCGAGTCGACAGAATTAGAAATGAGTGAATAGAGAAAAGGCACACGAAATGTTCTTAGTTGATCTAAAGCAGCTGGACGTAGTGCATGTTGCAGTGTGAATACATTTCACTGGCTGCCTCATTGTGTTCATCTGTGAGCACAGCAGTGCTGTTTTCCAGTGCTGTGCTCAGAGACAAATACCTACGAGACGAAGCTCTACTTGTTTTACTTGTGCTTGACTGTTTTTAATGAATGTAATTGAAATATTTAAGAGGAGAGAAGGAACATCTGTTAGAAATGATGTCAAAAAGACATTTTTTTCAGTTTTGATATTTAATTTAGCAGTATTTTTATTATAAATGTATCAGTGTTTACCAACAATTTATCACTAGACAAAAAATTTAGCATTTAATCACATTTGTATTTAATCATTTAGCATAGGCCTATGCTTCAAAGCGGCTTACTTACAGATAATGAAAAACAAGCAATTTTTCATACAGTACTCAACAACAATGTTCAAATAGCAAATTTGGGGAATAAACTAGTGTGTAAGAAGAGAGAGAGAAAAAAAATCTAATGGTAAAATGTAATGTCATTATATTTGGACATTATTTTGAAGCCCTTCCTTGATGCTTGTTTCCTGCTTCACATATGTTAATTCCCCTTGTTGATGTCATAGCCTTGATGAACTGTCCTGTGGCCGTTTGATATGGTACGTTTACACAACGATGCACTAAAAACAGAAACGGTTTTACTTCGCGTTTTTTGCGTACAGAAGACAACGTTGTCAAAAACACTCCACGATCTAAAAACGCTGTATGCTGCTGCCAGGCCAGTAGATGGCAATGTAAAGAAGCACTACGCGAGACTGAACTCATACTCATGCGCATGGCATCAGCGTTTTCACAAATTCACATTTTTGTAGTTTACACGGAGATGTAAATAGATGATAATGGTAGTTTTCTAAAACGCTGTTGTCACATAAAAAGTTTTCCGTTTTGAGTTGAAAACGGTGTCGTGTAAATGGCCCCTAACGCGTGATTTTTTAAAAAAAAAATTCGCCCCCCCCAAACCAGTTCAGCGGAAATCCCGCCCTACAGCTAATTTAATTGGTTAAGGTTAGGTTGAAGTAGCCTGGGAAAACCCAGACAACTTCCGGCAAATTTAGATTTGCTCTGAAAGTTAGTCTGGCAAAGAGCTCATTCAAGCCCATTTTCAATCCGTCGAAATCGAGGCACCAATCAGAAACGTTGGGTAAATGGCAATGTAAATGTCGCTGTTGTTTTATGTGACAACAGCGCTTTACACAATGACGACAGCGCTGGGATTTTGAAGCAGATTTTGTAGCCTACATGACAAAGATGGATGCCGCTGTCGAACATCACTCGTTCGAATCAGCTATCGCGTCTATTTTAAGCGATTTGAACGTTTCCTTTTTGTTAAAAACCGAGCAAAGATCAACACTCGGAGATGTTTCTCCGCCGCTCTGCATACGCTCCTTCATCGCTCTGATTGGTTTTAGGTCTATCCGCGACGTCCGTTGGTGACGCCCCTCTGGAAATGATTTGTCTATGGCGCTTTGCCAGACCATAACTCAGTTACAACTGAGAATGGTCTGGTTTTAACCAGGCTAAGGTTGAGTGGTAGGGTTAGGGATTAGTGTTTGGTGTAGGCCATCAGCCCTGTGATTTACGACCAATGAAATCTTTAGAATCGGCTGGGGGGCGGAGTTTCCACTGAACTAGTTTAAGATTAATTCTGGAGCAGAAGGGCAGTTCACAGAGGTTTGCTCTTGGAACGTTGACAGGAGTTTTTTCTGGGATACTGCCAACCCATAATAGCAAAATGCCACCATTTTTAGTTGTTAGCTTAGTCTGTTGCTGCATTTAGAAAAGTATATAAGCAAGGACACTGTTTAGCTTGAATGCCAATGTTAATATTTCATTCATGAATATAATACGTAACGTTTGTGTTCCACAGAAGAAGGAATGTCATTCAGGTTTGGAACTTCATGAGGGTGAGTAAATGATGACAGAATTTTCCTTTCTTTAAGGAAAAAAGATGTTTTAGAGAATTTCTTGCTTAATCGCTATTCCCCGGGTTGTTGTTCAGCTCAAAGGTTTATTGACTAGCAAAGGATTGACACATTTGAGCATTCACATCTTTGCATTTCATTAACAATGTCGAGCAGCGGCAGAGAGCAAAACCATCCCTGCGAAGACAACAGGCGCATTTACACAGAGCCGCACAATTCACTCGGCAGCAATTATCAGAGCGTTTTTGTTTTGATTAAAATTCGCTGTGTGCCCTTTGTAGTCCTGCGTACTTTGCATGTTATTGTTTTCTGAACACATCCCTCGAGTTTCTGTCTCTCTTGCTCGGTATTAGTCCTGTCTGTGAACTTCTGCACTGCATCCTCTCTTTCATCTCCCCATTGTGCCCTGAACACAACTGTTAAAAAAATTTTTTTAAATGGAAAGAGGAAAACGATTGTCCCTGGATACCTCTCGTGGAAAATGTCTGTTTGTATTTGTATTTGTATTTGTATTTGTATTTGGTTTAAAAGGCTTCAGGGAGCAAATGCATCACAGTAATGAGAGGAAACCCTGGGACTGTGGCTCATGGTTATGTATTTGTGGTGAGTAAAGGAGGACACATGTCCAGGCAAAAGTAGCTATATATTTGGCCCCTCCGACCTGTGACCTAATCACCAGCAGCCCGAAGGAACATCCCCAGATCTTTGATGGCTCATAAAGACTAGACAGGGCTTATTTGCTCCCTAATGGACTGGCCACATGGAGTACAGGGTTTGTCGACTAAATAATGGGGTCTGATTTATGATCTTGATATATTTTAAATGTCAAAGAAAAATATTTATTTGAATAAAAAAAAATATATATATGTGGGGGTGGGGGTGGGGGGGGGGGGGGGGGGGTCTGGTAAACCCTACATTATGGGGACAAAATGTCTATGTCAAAAATGTCTATGGAAAGTCCCCATAAAACATGAAAACAACGTGTGTGTGTGCGTTACATTTTTAAAAATGTTTAATAATTTTAAATATTGAATATGCATTATTGTTGTTGTTAAATATATTTGATTGCATTTATTTACATTTCTGTTGCCTTTGCAAATGTAAAAAATGGCTGAATGAAAGTGAACAATATATAGAAACTGATTAGATTAGGCTATTTTATACACATGCTATTTGCTGTGGGCGGGTCAATCCCTGCCCATTAGATAACCGACATAATCCTGTTTTCATATTTACATTAATGATTTGTGTTATAATTACTTGAGCTTCCTTTCCTCTGTCACATACGTTAATCACTGCTCTCGTTTAATCAGATCTATTAATCAAGCGAGCAATTAAAAGCAATGCGCTGCTGCCTACGGTAAAACAAATGTTACACACTTTTTTTCAACATACATGCTTTTGCTTTGTTTTCTGTTATTGCAGGGTTTTTTTTCTTTTTTTTTTTATATTCTGGACATCCAATTAACTTCCAACTAAATATTTGTAAATGAGAGCGGCACAGAAAGGCGTTTGCAGGAGTTCTTGCAGGAATCCTTTCTCCTTTCATTAAGAGATGGGTAATTAGTTTATTCCAGACTGAGCGTGAGATGTGAGAATAATTAGTTCCATCTAATCATGTGGAAAAGCGCTGGAATGGATCCATGGCTCTGATCCGTCAGCAAACATTCGACAGACAAACAGAGTGATGAACGAGGGATGAATGGATGTAATTGGTCGATTTAGATTGTCACCAAGTCTGCGGTCGGCAACACAGACACTACAGAGCCACGATCATGTTTAAATTCCATAGAAAGTTTCACGGATACAGAATATGAAGGGATTTTTTTAGGTTCCATAATATTTAAAACTTTTTTTCAAGGGATAGTTCACCCAAAAATGAAAATTCTGTCAGTAATTACTCGCCCTCATGTTGTTCCAACCCCGTAAGACTTTCGTTCATCTTCGGAACAGAAATTAAGATATTTTTGATTAAATCTGAGAACGTTCTAACTCCTCCATAAGCTTTTATGTTATTGAAACTTGCCGGCCCAGAAAAGTTAGTAAAAACATCGTTAAAATAGTCCAAGTGACTACAGTTGCTCAACCATAAGTTTATCAAGCAATGATAATACTTTTTGTGCGCAAAAAAAACCCTAAAATAACGACTTTATTCAATTATTCATTTTCTTCACGTAGTGTAACAGCGCAGCGCTTCTGTGTTGTATGTCACACGTAGGCTCACTATTGGCCGACGCTGGTCATGTGTGTGATGCGTGTGACGTATAGGCCCACAGAGAAGGAAATAAATAGTTGAAAAAAGTCGCTATTTTTGGTGGGGTTTTGCGCACAAAAAGTATTCTCGTCGCTTGATAAACTTAAGGTTGAGCCACTGTAGTCACTTGGACTATTTTAACGATGTTTTTACTAACTTTTCTGGGCCGGCAAGTTTCGATCCCATAGAAGCCTATGGAGGAGTGAGAACGCTCTCAGATTTAATCAAAAATATCTTAATTTGTGTTCTGAAGATGAACGAAAGTCTTACGGGGTTGGACCAACATGAGGGTGAGTAATTACTGACAGAATTTTCATTTTTGGGTGAACTATCCCTTTAAGATTTAAGACCCACCATAAGACATGAAAAAAAAAAAAAAAAAAAGATATATATATATATATGGACTTTTCTTAAACTGCGTCTAAGAGAAGAGTCAACAGCGTTCTTGCACGTCTTTCAAAATAAAAAAAGTATTGTATCAGAAAGAATTGTTGTTTTGTTCTTTGTTGTTTCATATGAGAAGGTAAGGGTGCAGCATGACCAAGAATGTGCTTTTTATTAGTTTATTCAAAGTAATTTCTTTATTTTTAACCTTTCTATTGCCATCATGCATGCATCTCGTACTTGCAAAGTGAAGAAAATGGGTTTGTTTCCCAGAGGCAATGTGCAACAGAGGGTTAAATATGAACAATGAATGCAATTTATAACAAACCTCTTTAATGGCACACCAGGAAGTCTGCATTTTATGCTTCTTTTGAAGCTCTCCAGACAACTTAGTGTCAACTTATGAATCCGGTTAATAATACTCAGTAATTAGGTGACTGGAAAAATACAAAGCGGTTTTCATAAATGGCCTTTTTTTATGAGGCAAAACCAGAGCTTTCAGCATGTTTAATGACTTCTACAGTAAATAGTCTATTGCCTCCGTACACTGTGACGAATTCCCCAAAGCGTTCACTTTGAGAATGTCACATGGTCGTAAATTTTTGGTTCCACTTCATATCCTGCTTCAATGTAGTTGGCTATTTGTAATAATGGCAGTAACAGAAGCAATTTGTGAGCACAGATGTGTGAATGTTTGGGGAAAACTGTGCCAAGAAATAAAGGGTATATGAGGTATTACAAAGATATGAGTTTTTTTTTGTTTTTTTTTTTTGAACAAATGTATGGATACATCTGTGAAGTATTCCTCCGCTGTTCACTGTAGTGAAACCGTCATGGCATATTTAAGCTGTGAATGTAAGACAACATCATCCAGATTCATTTTCTGACGGGATGCTTGATTTTAGATTAGAAATTTCCAGCAACACAGAAACACACATATTTGCTTCATCCAGTTTGTGTGCTGCTCGATTCCATGCAGGAGCCGAGCAGATCAAGAGGAAATTCGAGGGCACAAGAGAGAGCTTCCACAAACCATCTGCGGCCATCTGCTCTCTGGTGAAACCTGACATAGCAACAGACCTCTAGTGGAGTGCAAATGTCAGTTACATTTGCCAGCGCGCCTATGATCTGAATATCAGCGACTATACACTATAATTAAATTAGAGTAAGAACTTCTGTGCATGGCTCTGAGGAACGTCTTGCACTTTTTGTGACTTCTGGGGCCTGAAGACAAATGATCATGGAGACATGATGAAGAAAAAAGAAAAAAACAACATTTGTCACTTTAATTTTCAAGATGGAATAATCATATAATGGTAAAAGAGCTAGGCTTTGTTTGAGATCTGAAGACAGATCTTCACATGCAGCTTGCAGCCATTTACAAAATAGGTTTATATAATGTAATCACATCAAAACCAATAATTATTTTCTTTATGAAAAGTATTAAATGACATCCACAAACTGGTACATACCACTTTATGAGGTTGTCAAATTTAAAACTATAGTCAAAAGTATATTAAAAATGAGTTTGCCTTTATATTTTAAAATATCTATCTATCCATCCATCTGTCTGGGCTTTTTTTTTGTCATATATGAACAATGTTATAATATATTTGAGCAATTATGAATTATGTATTCACATTCCCGTTAGACAACGGGACCCTGAACTTATAAAACAGGCTCAGAAAAAGCTTAATCATATAATAAGAGAAACCCGTAAGAATTACAGAGATTTAATTGATAGTGATTGAGTAAAAATCCAATAAAGCTGTGGTCTAAGGTAAGGTGTATAACTATGACACCTAAAAGGATAAGCATGCAGGTTGTAAATGAGGAGACACTGGCAAATGAGCTTAATGAGTTTTATTGTAGGTTTGATGTTAATTCTAGTGACTGTAGTGATGTACTGGGACTATTGGGATTGATAATTCAGTGTCTAAACCTCAAATAAGTTTGTCTGATGTTGTTAAAGGCTTAAAAAAGCAACTGGGCCGGATGGTCTATCGGCTTTTATTTTGAAAACCTTTGCAGAGGAATTAGCCCCTGCATGGGCAGAGAGTAAAGAACACATGGAGTAAAGAACATCGTTGAGTAATTAATGTTAGAAAAACAGAGGAAATGATTTTTGATTCCAAATTAGTAGGCAACCACTCACTTTAATCATGACAAACAATGAGCCCATTAGACAGGTTGCTTCATACAAATATTTAGGTCTGCTTATTGATAATAAAATTTCATGGGGGGTGCATGTGGATAATCTGTGTCGAAGGGAATTTTTTGAGTTTCTCGGAATGTCATGTTGATGTTTTATCATGCCTGTATTGAGTCCATCTTATATGGTTTAGCGGCCTGGTTCGGTAATTTGACAGTTACTCTTATACCTCGTTTCCACCAAAAAAGAACTGGTTCGGAACTGGTGCTGGTTCAAAGTTGGTTCAACTTGCGAACCTTCTCAGAACCTGTTTGCTTTTCCACTGACTAGAGAGCCCAGCGAACGACGTCGTTACATCACTGTGTACGTCGCCATACGTCTTAGCTTTCCCATTCCCGTCGTGTTGTTGTTCACAGTAACCCGCCCCCAGCCCCCGACGTAAGCATGACGTGGTAAAAGAACGGTTCTAGTCCAGCAAAGAGTTGGTGCCGCTTTGGAACCAATTTTCCTAGCCGAGAACCGGTTCTTTGGCTGTCGAAACACAAAGAACTGGTTCGCGAGTAGGAACCGGCTCTCAAAATGCTTTGGTGGAAAAGGGGTACAAGATCTCAGTTGAACCGTTTGGTGCGTACAGCAATGAAAGTGGTTGGTCTGGGGGTTTACCCCAATATTCAGTCTATATTTAACACAATTATTTTTAAACAGGCGAGGAAAATGACTTTGGACCCTTCTCATGCGTTTTATCCAGAATTCGAACCACTTCCATCTGTTCGACGTTTTCGTACCCCATGGTTTAGATACAACCTTTATAAAATGTATTTTGTTCCTTTGGCTACAAGGCTGTTAAACTCTGGTGCAAAGGACACAACTGTGTGATTGTTATGGAATTGATGTGAGTATCTTGACAAATTTCCCTTTAAGGGACAAATAAAGTATAAGTAAGTATTAATCAGCATATATGAATTATATATGATATTATTAATATAATTGTGCAATATAATTTGATTAATTATGATGTAATTAATTCAATATGTTTAATTACCATTTTTGTTGTGTGACTGCTCTAATAATTATAATTACATTTCATGTATTTTATCCCTAGATAACTGCTTTTGTGTGTCATGACAGAAGAAAAGACATGGATATGGAATGACTAGATCATGAGGAATAATGCACAGTTTCAGGTGAAGTGTTCTTAAAGCCTCCTTTGTCTCCTCTCAAGGTGAGTGTTTGAGTAGCATCAGTGTGTCTGGGGCGGGGGGGTGTAGGGGCCTCTTGTTGGGGGTCCCGCTGTTAGCAACACAAGAGCGTTTAGTCATTGTAGACAGGCAGACAGCTGTGGTTGGGCACAAGGACCCTGTTGCTAGATTAATATCCCTCGCAAGATCGAGCGGAGATGCCGGGAAGAAGAGCTGACTCAACTACATCAACCCTGGAGCTGGATTTAGGGCCATTTTATTGATACATCAGAAATGTTAAAACTGCAATGAATTTTAAAAGACTGTATGTATCGATTTCTGCAGGCCCATATGAGCCGCTTTCACCAGATAGCTGTTGTGTTGCAATAATTTTTTTGCCGTATCTATTTATTGTGTAAATCTCGTGACAGCTTTAGCTTTGCGCATGATTAGGATGTCAAGAGAGGTAACATCTCCCCTCGCCTCCTCTTTACTGTACGACTGGAAAACTACAACAGATTATTCGTGAATGAATTAATGAATGAACTCAGTTATAGTGATAACATTCCACTTGAACAGTTATTAAATAAAAGAAAAACACCCCAAATTTGCCTACCCGAGTCAGAATACATGCAGGGACTCGGATAGTTGAATATTTTTTTATACGTTCATGTACATTAATTGTCCCAACGTACAATGGAATAAAAAAAGCTTCCATAAAAATGAATGTTGGCTATTTCACAAGCAAATATTTGCAGAACAACGGTAAATGTGTTAAAAAAGAAAAAAAAGGACCATTCAGGATGAACTGAATCACAAAAATGAATCAGACTTTCTAACACTGCATATGAAAGTATCATTTAGGATTATTCAATTCACTGAAATTAATTAGACCAATGCAACATTAGAGAGAGAGAGAGAGAGAGAGAGAGAGAGAGAGAGAGAGAGAGAGAGAGAGAGAGAGAGAGAGAGAGAGAGAGAGAGAGAGAGAGAGAGAGAGAGAGAGAGAGAGAGAGAGAGAGAGAGAGAGAGAGAGAGGACCGTTTAAGAGAACCAATTATTTCTAAAGTATAATTTGTTCAGCGCTAAAAGATATAGAGATAATTGTCTAGGTGGGCGAGTTTTATTACCTTTTCTTAGACATTACAAACTGTGATGCAGCTCGTTATTAAGTTTTATATGTTGTGTGTTGTTTATATCAGCTTTTATTAAATAAAAGAAAAATTTGAATCTAATTTAAGAGCCTCGCAAAAAAAGTATAGGCCTGCATTTAGATGCATCACAACAGAATTTTCACAAAAACATGAACTCTAAATCTGTATTTGCTTTTTCTCTCTCTACTTGAGCACTTACAGCATTTGTTTGAACCTCATGGGGGAAGCAGAGCGATTGTTTTAGGAACATTCATCCCAGAGTTCAGTAGCGATTCAGTTCAGGTCTACGTGCATGAATGTGGACCCTCTTCAGAAACCACACTTTCATTTTTTTTATTTCATTTTTTTTTATTATAGTTTTCCACTTGTTTTCAGTTTGGCATCAGTTTTCTATCTGTTTTTCATTTTCAGATACAGGGTTTATATGCTGATAAATGAAATTTCCCTGTGATTTATTGTTACACATTTTACATATGAGGAGGGTGTTTACACTTAACACACTTTGAAAAACGTGATCTGTGGACCTTGGAGTAACAATGTCCTACAGTAATGATGTTGTGGACGTTGCCAAGTACACACTCCTTTATCTGAGCTCATATTGGCCCTGTTTCCCCTGCCAATCAATCTGAAATTCTTTTGTTAGGAAAATTGCATTTCCTCTAATTCAATTTCGTCAAGCGTTTTTAGGCCAAAGGCATACATTCACTTCTTTAAATCAATGGCGTAAGTGGAAAGGTTAGAGCTAAAGTGGAAATAGTAAAAACACTCAAAGCCACTACATGATGACTGAAAGAAATAAAGTATTTTTCAAACAGAAATGGCTTTGGAGTAAACACATTTGTTGTGACCATTATTGTGATTTAATATTCAATCTTTCAGCCATAAATAATAAACAAACTACTTGTCGCCAATTATCAAAGGATGATGATCAGCGAATAATTTAGATCTTTTTCTCACACAGAGCTATCATTTGACTTTAGAAGACTTGGAATATTACGGATCCTCTAAAGAGACATGGAGAAGGAAAATAAAATGAGATGGAGGAAAGATTATTTTGTCAATGCTGTTGCGTTCCCCCGAGAATCTTTGCGTTCCCTCGGAAAAACATTTGCGTTCCACCGAGAAACTTTGTGTTTTGCGAGGTTTCGCGAGCGAACGCAAAGTTTCTCGAGGGAACGCATAACATTTGTTAGAGAAACCAAAAAGTTGGCATTATTTTTCCTCCCATCTCATTTTTTTACCATGCACCACCATTTCCCTTTGGGGGCTTGGTAGAAAATAGACCACTTTTGACAATAACTTTTAAAATGTATTAGGGGAAAAATGTTGGTTTGCGTGAAAAACCTGTATTTTTATGATGGACTTTCAAATTTTATTACAAATCTGGAAAAATAATCGTAAAGTTGTAATGCAACCTTCATATAACAAACAGTAAAATGTTGTGATGAATAATCAAAAAGGCCATTTGAAATAAATAAATGACTTGTATTTCAAAACATAAAGGTTTATAGGTCTTTCTCAGGGCAGAAATGGCTTTGTAGTGAACAAACTTCCATTATTGTCTATATATACATATATTCTTGTATACACTGTTGTAAAGTTCTTTGCTGTCATAGGTAAATCATTGGTTTTGAGTGTTGAAGCTGGAGACTTCCTTCCCTTGACCTCTAAGGTCCTCACGCTATTTCACATCCACTCGATAATTAAGCTTAATCAATATCAGAAGAGGGAAAAACAGGAAGTGTGCCATTTATATTATACACCATCAGCGAGATGGAGAATGCCGCTTAATCATCTCTGGCTGCATCTGTTTCAGATAACGCCACACGTATCGATCTGTGTCTGGTGTCCACTGCGAAGCCGTGCAAAATTAATCAGAATCAAAATCAATGCAAAACAAGCCTGCATGGTGAGTAATGATAAATGGAAGAGTCTTTGAAAGCATCGAGAAGAACTCGTGAACCATCAAAAATAAACAACTAAATATCACGCCATACTCTCTCTACTGTAGCTGATGTGATCATTGAGCAATTAAACTCAATCAATAACTCTATCGGGCAAACAGGAAGTGAGCTATTCTTTGAACATCATCGCTGAACGTCTGAGAAAAGGGAATCGTGACTAATAAGTTTCAAGCTTCATTTGACCTCATCCAACACCATGTTTATCGATTTGTCAACAGAATGTTCTGTATAGCACGCAAAGATATTTCTCTCTGCTTATACATAATGCACAACTTGCATATAGCCTATCAATAGTCCCATTTGTTCAATTCTCCTCTATGTTAATTAGCTGAGACGTAAGAGCTCCAAATTGCTAAAAGCAAAATTGCATACTCTCTTGGGTAGGCCTTTACGACCACTAAAATGTAAGTTCTATAGGCCTAAAAGTATGAATGAGTGTCTAGTATGAATGGAATCCAGACATACTTTTTTTTTTTTAAATGCATAATTATATTTCAGTATAGGCTACAAAAAAAGAGATACAGAACAAGGAACAAGAACATCTGGAGATACAGAGAAGAAGAAAAAAAAAATCCAGACAAGTACTACATTCGCATTACATTGTTGTCATCATCATGTGACCTACCAGCGTCAGTTGCCTCATGGGATAGTAAAGTGTCATAGACAGTACAAGAAGTGGACAGAGCCATCTCATTGGAACTCAGTTGAGACAGTTGAAGCCCATTTTTAGCGATTTTTGAGCACTTCCGTTCCTGACGCGCAGACTCAAACCGACTCAAACTAAGCTTGATGACGTGAGCAACCTGTCTGACAGACGTAAATCTTCTAGTAGCTGTGCGTGAAAATTGCCAACGTTAATCTTGCAGAGACGGGGAACTTGAGAAAAGAGTTCTTTGGCGTGAGTGAGCAGGAGTAAGAATTCCGTTGCTTTTATGGACTCATTATCCATGGGCTTCTCCCTTGACGGGACATCCCGCCGATTGCCTGCGAGCTTCTCCTCCTGTCTGTACGGTAATTTCTGTACAGCGCGACAGAGAGTCGAGTGGTTATGACGCAATCGTTAGCCTATTTTTACAAAATCGGTTTCTACGGGCCATAATGTAACATAGAAGGTAATGGAGCCCTTTATACATTGTCGTGTTTCTTTAGAAATAAATAATGGACAAATGGAGTCTTTAAACGCCTCAGATGTAAAGTTATTCGCTGTCAAAGTGACGCCAAAATGAATGGAAGTCAATGGAAATGCTAACGCAAGCGAAGTTCTGCTACAACATGGCGGCACCCGGCCGGCTTCAACTTCCGGTCGATGGATTACCCCCTTGTAAAGTGTCCGCACTTCAGAATCTCCCCGGAAGTAGTAGGTCATCCGGGTACATTTATCTTACTCTTTTACTGTGAGTTCTTTTCGCCTACTAAGAATGTGGTTTCAGATACAGCTCTAGTTGTCATTGGCGATAGTCTCGAAAAGTTTGTTTGCGTTCACAATACCGTTTCGTCAGATATCTCGTACATCTCGCGTGCGCCAGCATTCGCAGCGCGAACCGTGGTGTTTGATTCGCGAACAAATGACTCTTATGAACCGGATCCTTTTTTGTGATTCTATCGAAAAGATTTGCAAACCTCGAACCTGTTTGTAATTTAGCGGTTTGTTTAATTGCGATCTAATCGTTCAGACTCATCACTGAATTAGCAACCGACTCTATGAACCGTGTATCATTTTTTATTTTCGGTAATCTGGAAATCTTTTTTTTTTTTATTAAATACATGTTCACAACAGAGTTTTGTTGTAATAAATGTTATTCATTCAAATATTTCACAACAATATTAGTAGGCTTAATTATTGTTAAGCCCTGTCCAAATTGTAGGCTAATGTTATTGATTTATAGGAAACTTTTTGGAGTAGCCTATTTGTCAACTTACAAAGTCAGTTTATTTTAGGAGCCAAAGGTCCCATAGTAGCCTATTTTGTTTAGTGTTGAGCTCTGTGTTAGCTAAGGTTTGCATTTGCTCAGACTTAGGGTTGAGATTTGAACAAACCCCTAACACTAGCGTTAAACTTTGACATGTAACCCGTCCCACACAATGTTTATGCTACAGACATGATGGTCTAGGAGAGATGTGCTATTACTTCCAGCGATTTCTGCTTGGCGGATGATAAAATGGGAGAAAAAAAAAATCCCACAGATTTACACTGAAGGAGGAACTCGAGTCAAAATATCAAAGATTCTTGGGGGTGGACTCTTTTGACTTGGGCCAGTATGCATCCATCCAGAACACCCCAGCAACCGTATGGCTGTGCTCCGCCAACCACCCACAGCACCTTAGCAGCATGCCAGCACCACTCACTTTTACTTCTGCAAAACTTTCTTAGTCGCCATGGAGTGTAAGAACACCTCTTTCTATAATACATAATAAATACTACACAACATAAAGCACATAAGGCCTACATAATATAATATATAATTGACATTTTGCTTTCTATAATGCATGCATATACCGAGATATTTTAAAGCATTATTCGGTTCAATCAATGCATTCAATCCTCTAATCTAAACCGACTGAAATAATCAGCCTGTTCTCACGTAAATGCGTCTAGCACGCATTGTGTATTATCGTGCAATTTATACGCGAAAATGAGTTTTTACGTGCATTTGATACGCTGTTCATTTGCGTCAAATTGCATGTAATACACACGCACCCCACACCACTAATTCTACCCAAACGTATAATACACATGCACCCCACACCACTACTAAACCTACCCTAACCAACTCATGTGTATCCTATGCACGTAAAAACTAATTTTCGCGTATAAATTACACGATAAACAACACACCGCGTGCTATAGAGACGCATTTAGTGTGATCGGGTTGGAAATAATATGTACACATTCAAAAATGTTATGTTTTTGAAAGAAGCCTGCATTTAAGTGATCAAAAATACAGTAAAAACAGTAATATTGTGAATTATTATTATTACAATTTAAAATAACGGTTTCCTATTTATTCCTAATAGTATATATTTATTCACATACTGAGAGTGAATGAGTCACACTCTCATTCTTTTATTTTAACCTAAACATTGCAGTTCCTTATAATATGATACAGAAAAAAAAGTCATAAAATAGCCAATGAACACGATCGTTTCCATTTTCAAGACTGCCATTCAGAAATGTTTATGAGGTAATCAACTTTTCCATCACAATGAAATGACAATAGTTCATGAACCATCTACGGTTTTCGTAGGAAACTGTTAAATGTCATCGTCCACTTGATATGATATCCACACTATCAATTCTAACAGGGCAGAGAAATCCCATCAGAAAAGCCATCTGGACAGAACAGAGCCCTCCCTTTCCCCACAGCGCCTTGTGAAAAACACTCAGCTGGTATTGGATTAAGGAAAGCAGCCAAACCGTCAATGAACAAACCCCAGCACCTCTTGAAAGGATTACATCTATTGACATTTTGACATTTGTATACACAAATTATATCCACGTTTTGGAGAATTGAGATGTCTGTCTGGCTGCCAAAAAGAGGAGAGTTTTAGTCTTGACTGACAGGAGACAAGTTTCCTCCAGTGACATAATACATTGGGAATTGAACTCAATGTCAAGTCAAAATGATGTGTGAAAATGTGCCTCCTTCTCAAGTTTGTTTGTTTGTTTGTTTGTTTGTTTGTTTAAGTTTTGCATGCCTTATTCTGCCTCAATTTTATTACTTATCCCATATGTTATCTCAGAATTTTTGTATAAAGTGTGCTGTTTTTTTCATCATTTATTTATTTGTTTGTTTGTTTGTTTTAAAAGAAGGAAAGAAAGAAAAAAAGAAAGTACTAGGCAAGGCAATAAATAAATCTGTCTTTTTTACAAATGTAATCTTAAAACAGACCGCAAAAATATTACAAATTCATTAATGAAGGTATTTATTTATTTTAAGTTTTTCATGCCTAATACTGTATCATATATTTGTTTGTTTGAATGAATAAATAAATAAATAATGAAGAAACTAAATTAGCATGAAAATGTATAAATAAATTGCTCATGCCTAATCCCATATCTCTTTATTATTGTATAAAGTGTGCTGCGTGTGCTTTTGATTATTTCCCATTTTAATAAATAAATCCTATAGGATTAAGCATAGAAATAAATAAATCTGTCTCTTTCACAAGTTTAATCTTAAAACAAAATATGTCATTTAACATGTTATATTTATTCACTTATTTTGTTTTTCATGCTTAATATTGTATGCAGAGGTGGACAAAGTACACAACTTACTTGAATGAAAGTACAGATACTGGTCAAATATTACTCTGTTACAAGTAAAAGTTGAAAAAGACTGAATTTTACTTTAGTAAAAGTACAGAAGTACTCGTTTTAAAACTTACTGAAGTTTCAAAAGTATGTCTATGCATTGTTTTATTAGGTGTTCAAGCACGAAGTGCTGAAAACCTATTGTAATTGCTATTTGAAAAAAAAATCCCCTAAAACGCATCGTGCAGCCCAAACTGTAAGGCCTAGAGACTTGAAACTCGGCCAGATGGTAGGCCACACTTTTGGGGAGAACCTTTCAGAGTATGACCCCGATTGGCCCATAGGTGGCGCTACAGCAACCAAAAGTACTAAACTGCTCATAACTCCTAGGCCGTTGGTCCTAGCCTCAAGCTTTTTACACCACTGTGATCCTTGGCTCAAGACGGACAAAATGTACGTCTCCAATATTTTCCGCTATGTCGAATTTTGTCCAAAATCTACTTTTGCGAACTAGTCCCTGGTTTTTCGCCCGATCGGAACCAGACCAGTCTAGGACAATTCTCTGGACTCTCTAGAGCAATAATTATCGAAAAAAAAGGTTGCAATTTTGCAATTGGGTGGCTGTAACCAACACATTCTCATCCCAAGGCGTCATCTAACTGACACTTTTGACCATGCGTCAACATGCCGACGCACATGGTACCCTTTAAGCGTCAATATGAGACGCTCATCCTCGGGCGTCATCTAACTGACGCTTTTGACCATGCGTCTAAATCCGACGCACATGGCACCCTTTAGCGTCAGTTAGATGACGCTTCCGTTATGGGTAGGTTTAGGTCTGGGGTAGGGTTAGGGTTAGACCACTAGGAGGCGCGTCTCATATTGACGCTTAAGGGGTACCATGTGCGTCGGCATGTTGACGCATGGTCAAAAGCGTCAGTTAGATGACGCCTTGGGATGAGAACGGGCTGCTGTAACAGGGTCATATTGCAGAATACAGTCAAAAGCCTATAAATCATAAATAAAAACTCAGAACTTCACAAAAATTGATGAGCATATGTGTCCTAACATGGTTAGGAAGCATGCAATATAGGCGCTATAACTGTTGAAAAGCTTTAAAACCATATATTTCCTATGGTAAATTGCCTGTATTGGCTGTAAATGGTCTTTTCCATCTATTATGTCAGTGGTTAAATTAATGCTAAATAAAACTTAATGTCTTTCGATGCTTTGGAGCTTAACGGCCTTAAAGGCCTTAACTGCTTGAACACCGCTAAATGCTGCTTGCAGCTTTAATTATTGTTGCATTTGCTTTGTTGTATGAAATACTTACAGTACCTTATGCCTCTGAATCTATGCCTGCCAACCCTCAATAGCAAATTTATTTCTAGAACACAGTTCCAGTAGTGGGATTAAATGTGAGATTGAAAAAGTGCACTCAATAACGTCCATAATGGTTTTGGACACCCAAATGGCTGTTCCCTCAAATAGTGCCGTATTTCAAGTTTTGGGGCTTTTAGTATGAATATGTTAGCCTTACTGTTATCTATAAGCTAGTGTGCTCCAAAATCCAAAACAATGACAAAATTCGCATTTAGAACCCAACGTTGAAAATCAGGTTGATGTCAGAATCCAACGCCAGATTGACATTAATCTCCAACGTTGGACAGACGTTGTATTGTGGTTGAAAATGAAACTCGGGTTGACGTCAGAAATCAACATCAGTCGTGTTCTGACGTAAACCCGACTTTCATTTCCAAACAAAATCCTCCCGTGCGTGACGTTACGACTCTCTACTCAAGGACCTTGACAGAAATGTAGTGGAGTAAAAAGTACGATATTTGCCTTTCAAATGTAGTGAAGTTAAAAGTTTCCAGAAAAAATAATTCTCAAGTAAAGAACAGATTCTCAAAAAGTATACTTAAGTACAGTACTCAAGTAAATGTCCTTGATTTAGTCCAAAAATGTCCACCTCTGGTTGTATATATGTATTTATTCGTTCATTTCTTCGTTTCCATGCCTAATCCTGTATATCCGTTCGTTCGTTCGCTCGTTCGTTGGTTCACTCAAAAAAATAAATACATGAATAAACAGGTTTAATCTCCATCATTATTATTGTATAAATTCTGTTGTTTATGGGCTTTCATAATTTCCCATCATGCCTTGTTTACTTTTTGCTTCTCCTCTCTAGATTGTTTTGGACTGGGCCACAGCTGCCTTCACAGCTGAAAAGATTGTCCCAGCTGCAAAAACTGTTACGATTCCATGTGGTGCAATATGTTTGATTCATCCCAAGAAAGCAGGCATGTTATTTACTAATTCGTTGTCCAGTTCAGCGTATTTATAGGTGAGACACCATATGTGAAATTTTGGAGGTGAGCAAGCAGGACTTTGCCATGTAGCTTTCTCCTCTGTTTTCCCCAGAGGAGTTGCATTATTTATTCACACAGCATATCATAACGTTTTCCGAATGTTCACCATTGACGATGACACATACAGTATAAGGAATCAACAGCTTTATCCATCTGAAATATTTAAGGAATCTGTTAAATCATTGATATGTATGCATATGCTGTGTTATGAAAAGTTATTCGTTCTACTGACATTTCTAACTGCATACTCCAGGTACTATCTCGCCTGTAAACATTTCACACTACTGTGTGCACAAGATAAACAGCGTCTGCAAAGTAAACAGATACAAGGATATATATATCTCGTTCGCCTCTTGAGAGATGAATACATGCGACAGCACACACCATCCATATATTTGAAAATTGTGACTCAGTGCAGTCAGTTAATGTAAGAGTTTTACTGTATAAGAGAGACCGGGGCTAGTTGTCACAAGCACTGGAAACAAATTGGTGTAGGTTTACTTAGCACTAAGACTATTTTCTTGTGAAATATACCCCAATAATTGTATGTTTATAATTTTATTTAGTTTTATGTACAACTGTGTTTTGTGTTGTGTGTATATATTGCAATTTTAGACAATTTATTAATTGTTAAATGAACAAACATTTGTTTGATATCCTAACTTTTCCGGTTTTGCTCTTTCTTGAAATTGTTTCATAACTGTTTTATTGATTAAACTTATAGCCTAAAATAGCCTAACACATTTTAAATATATTCATAATATTTACAAAAAGATGTTGAATTATTTTGACTTTAGATAGCATTAAAAAAATGTATTCTCAAATCAGTGTCAGTATGGGATTGCCATTGTGACAACTTATCCTGTTATATTCAAAAGGTCAACATTTATTCAGTGTATTTATAAGATTCAGCTTAGAGAAATGACAGACTGTACGTTTACTTTTTTTTAGATGAAATTACCTAAATAGTTTGCATGGAAATTATAAAAAGATGCCAGCGCAGAGTAAAAACTCTTATTTCAGCACTTTAGCCAAGTTTCTGCAGTAAGCATATATATATAATGTGTAAAAAAAAAAAAAAAGTGTAGTACAAAAAGTAAAGTACACTTAAAATAAAGTGTAACCAAAGATTATGAGAGCACATGAATTAAAAAAAAAAAATTATAATAACAATATGATGCAGGGATATATAATTTATAACAAATACTGCAATACTGCAATAATCTATAATAAATAAGAATTGTCAATTTTTATGTCATTATGACTTCAACTAAAATCACTGTAACACTTAGACTTTCATATCTTATTATTGCTTTCATAAAGGGATCTGATATTATGTTATAACCAAACAAAAACACTTTAAGAAAGCCTCCCAACATGCTGTGCCTCTCCAGGAGGCTTCTTTTGAAAACCTCAGACAAAGACTTTATAAACAGCAAGGATTCAGCTTGTATGAATTTGTTTCAAAAAGAAAAGAAAAAAAATCAAGATTTAAACGGCCTATAATAATTCAATCCCAATATCTTTGCTATTCCCCAACCTGCAACAATTATGGAAATGCTGTTTTGACTTGTGAAACAAGCAAACTAGTATGTAATCTTTCCCACATTCCAATTTAGCCTATTACAACGGGATAACCAATCAGGACGAGCTTCACACCGCACACAGGCACACGAGAGAGGAGAGCGACTAACTGCACTTCATACATTACATTACATGACTCTGAGCGGGGCATTTATTGCCTTCGTGGCGACAGAATACACTGGCCGACTGCATTTACCAGATGGCTCGGAATTCACTCTGAGGGGGCCATAAAAGTCGATATATTTCAGAGGGAATATCAAAGCATGTCTGATCTATTCTTCATTGCAGAGCATTGAATCAGCACCTTCCCCCTGTGCTTATTATAGGCGGCGAAGTGAGGAAGAGATTTTCATGATAGGGGGCTGGAAAGACATAAATGAATAAGAGAATAAAGTGATTTGCCCAGAGCTCTTGCGAGTTTAATTTGCATGAGTAGTGTATTTTGTTTGTCTCCCCCAAGCTTGATAGATTACACCATGGACTCTGACGGAATTAAATGCATCAGCTAATTAGTTTTATACGGTCAGTGCCATAAGGGTTCTAAGCCCAGCCGTGAGTTCCTGGAGCATTCTCTATCTATGCCAGCATCCGATATCTTTATTACAGGTGAAACCAAACAATGAATGCAGATACTGTAATATTCCATAAAAAAATCATAGTGACGATGAAGAAATGAATGGCTTCCCTTGTAATGGGAGAAAATACGCTTTTCAGAACTTTAAACAACTCTCTGCATGAACAGTGCTTATGTACTTCCAGTAGAATCTCAGCCAGTGACTTCTCTGTACTAGTCAAAATGCTTCCATAAGATTCATTTTACAACGATTCATTATATAAAGGCCCACTGAAGTGCCTTGAGATGCACAGCATTATTCAATGTGTTGACATAAGGGGCTTTCGCACCGGAGGAACTTTTTCATAGTTCCTAGAACTATTGGCGGAAGTTCCCGGATTTTGGCGTGTTATCACCGCAGGAACTAGGAACGATTTTAGTTGTAGGAACTCCTTTTGGAGGGACTAATTTAGCTCCTACGTCTAAACCAGCACTATAGGAACTAATAAGAATGCGAACACTGAGCTCAGGCTCTGGCATTCTCAGCGCTGTCAAAATAAAGGTCCGCCACGCCATCAAAATAAAAAGTCACAAAAACAAGCGCGGCTTACGTCACTTCAGAGTTCCTATACTGGCGGTGCGAATGCAACCGGGAAAATGTTCCTAAGGGAACCTAGAAATGGAAGCTTTAGCATTAAGTTCTGCCAGGAAGACTTAATTACTACGTCAATATTACCTTCACATCTATCCAATTATGTCCTCATACTCGCTGCATAAAAGATCTGTACTCACCATGTTTGAGTTCGCAGATACCGACGCGACAACTACCTCCACCATCCCCACCACCACCAATATGGTCCTGTCCATACCCCCCAGGGGGTCGGCTGCACCCCTGCCTTTGCTCCAGGCAGGAAATGTAGATCCGCTACCCTCGGATAATGAACTACGGACGGGGCCTACGCCAAATAACTTTATAATTGCTTGCTGGGCTGTCAATAAATTTATGTTGTTACATCACTATTTCTCCCGAGTCTTTCTGGTAGAACTAAGTTCCTAGAACTACCTGGTGCGAAAGCCCCTATAATTTCCACTGAAACAGGAAGACAGGGTGGGACATATCGAGCAGCTCCTCCCCTTTTTTAAATTAGCCAATAGCGTTTTCGTTTATATCACGACTCGCACACAAGATCCGCTCCATACTATCATGCCTCTGGGCCGAAGCAGACTATGTGCGCGCCACAGCGGTTCCCATGACATAATTGTGAAACCAGACTTCATTCGCCCCAATGGAAAATATACACTCACCTAAAGGATTATTAGGAACACCTGTTCAATTTATCATTAATGCAATTATCTAATCAACCAATCACATTGCTTTTGCTTCAATGCATTTAGGGGTGTGGTCCTGGTCAAGACAATCTCCTGAACTCCAAACTGAATGTCAGAATGGGAAAGAAAGGTGATTTAAGCAATTTTGAGCGTGGCATGGTTGTTGGTGCCAGACGGGCCGGTCTGAGTATTTCACAATCTGCTCAGTTACTGGGATTTTCACGCACAACCATTTCTAGGGTTTACAAAGAATGGTGTGAAAAGGGAAAAACATCCAGTATGCGGCAGTCCTGTGGGCGAAAATGCCTTGTTGATGCTAGAGGTCAGAGGAGAATGGGCCGACTGATTCAAGCTGATAGAAGAGCAACTTTGACTGAAATAACCACTCGTTACAACCGAGGTATGCAGCAAAGCATTTGTGAAGCCACAACACGCACAACCTTGAGGCGGATGGGCTACAACAGCAGAAGACCCCACCGGGTACCACTCATCTCCACTACAAATAGGAAAAAGAGGCTACAATTTGCAAGAGATCACCAAAATTGGACAGTTGAAGACTGGAAAAATGTTGCCTGGTCTGATGAGTCTCGATTTCTGTTGAGACATTCAGATGGTAGAGTCAGAATTTGGCGTAAACAGAATGAGAACATGGATCCATCATGCCTTGTTAACACTGTGCAGGCTGGTGGTGGTGGTGTAATGGTGTGGGGGATGTTTTCTTGGCACACTTTAGCCCCCTTAGTGCCAATTGGGCATTGTTTAAATGCCACGGCCTACCTGAGCATTGTTTCTGACCATGTCCATCCCTTTATGGCCACCATGTACCCATCCTCTGATGGCTACTTCCAGCAGGATAATGCACCATGTCACAAAGCTCGAATCATTTCAAATTGGTTTCTTGAACATGACAATGAGTTCACTGTACTAAAACGGCCCCCACAGTCACCAGATCTCAACCCAATAGAGCATCTTTGGGATGTGGTGGAACGGGAGCTTCGTGCCCTGGATGTGCATCCCCCAAATCTCCATCAACTGCAAGATGCTATCCTATCAATATGGGCCAACATTTCTAAAGAATGCTTTCAGCACCTTGTTGAATCAATGCCACGTAGAATTAAGGCAGTTCTGAAGGCGAAAGGGGGTCAAACACAGTATTAGTATGGTGTTCCTAATAATCCTTTAGGTGAGTGTGTCTGAATCATTCCCTGTCCTCTATACAGTCCACTATGTGTCATTCACCATATAGAACATAGTAATTGTGTGAACAAGTGACCGATTTCAGCCGCAGCTTCAGCGTCTATTTATGGTGTAAGGGGCGGAGCTTCAGATTCTAGAGAGCAATTGAAAATCTGATGAGAAGCTGAAGTGCAGAGTGATGTCATTAAAATCATTTATCCATATTGGCGAGAGAGATTCTGTACACTTTTAACACTTATATCTTCATATATCTTTTTTCATTGTTTTTGAGCACTAGATAACTTTAAGGCTATATTCATACTAAAAGCCAAAAAACTTCAATTTTGATTTCATTGGGACTTTAAGAATTTAGGTGTGTTTGACTTGAATAGCAAATACCAAACAATGACTTAGTTTTCTGATTCCATCTGTATTTTCAGCATCATTTAGAATCATATGGCTCTATTTTATATCCAACAAACAAATGACTGTTTGAAAAGAACCACAATTTGGAGTTACCGGTCTGAATCATTCTGAAGATTCCTTCTAGGATTACTTCCACCGAAAAGTTGAAACAGTCTGTTCAAACACCTTGTTGTCAATCATTTAGCTAACGAAGCATTGAAATGCAGAAGCATCCAGAGAACCTATGAGTGAAAGAAAAGCTTGAAATGATAATGACCAAACAATGAGCATATGTTTGAGCTATTATATTATATCCAAAAAGAAAGTAAACCACAGTCAAATGGAGCGCAACCTCGGGCATTTTAAACTATGAAAAATACTAAGGTGCCACATTAAAAGTGACTGATTTATTCATTGACTTTCAGAAAATACCGCTCTGGGTTCTCTATTATTCATTTGCACAGATCTCAAAGATCTGCACAGCGTCCTACTGTTTACATCTCTATGACTGTGCAGATGAGAGGGGTAATTGAAATATAGCACTCTCTTAACCCGTATTATTAATAAGGATCTAAAGAGTTAGCAAGCTGGACATTGAAATAATGAATGTTCCCATGTTCTCCCGTATGCTGGAGCTCGTCATTGAAGGAGATAAAGTGCATGTTTGCTGTGTGGAATCCCATTATCAATTCATATGCGTCTTCTCTCAGGTGGAAATGATGTTTTCAGGGAGTAGGTACCGGTATATGTTCTCAGAACAGATGAAGGGATTATGGCGCTGGGAGGCCTCGCTGATCCAGACAGACATGTGCTACATTAATATCATGGCTTATGCAGCTGAGATCTATACTAACACAGCTGCACCTGCTTCTGTAATAGTAGGAAGATTTTACTACACTACAACAATCCATTTAGCCTATGCCTTAAGGTTTTTTCAATGAATTGCATGCGTTAACATTGACAGCCCTAATATGTATTATATTTTTCTGTATTTTATTTTTCACGCTTGACTTGTTGTCATATAATTTAGATTGCAACTGTATATATATATATATATCAACGCTATCTCACGACCAATTCGTATGAATCGATTTGACTAAACCCCAGTGATGGGTTAGGGGCGGGGTCTGGGGCGGGGTCTGGGGTAGGTCATTCGTACGAATTGGGCAACTCATAAAATATGTCAGATTTAGCAAAAATCGTACGAATTCGTACAAGTGAGATCGTATGAATTTGTACGAATTAGTCACCTTGTAAAATATGAATTTCTGTGAGATCGGGTGAATTTCTCTGTTTTTGTGCTAACGTTTTGAGACCAACATTCTAATAATGTTACTGGAACAACATGTTCATAACTTTGAGAGAACCTTGCCAGAACGTTGGCCAAAGTTCTGAGAATGTTTCGTTTTAGCTGAGTAGCAATGTGAGGATCCTACAAAGATGGCTGCTGAGTGAACTAACTTTGTCTTGATCTAGCGGTATACACAACCGGTTGAGTAAATGACACAGTGACTCGCTCTTAAAGGTAAGTTGTTTTGTTCTCGAACGAATCAGTGTTTTTGAACGAATCGGTCAATGAATGATTCAATGACTAAGCGCAGACAACTGTCTCCACCTACTGGCGTAATGGTAAAACCTGCAGATGAGAGTCGCTGAAAAATCCCTACCACTCATGCACAGAGTGACAGCCTGTCACTCAATAAAAGTTATGACAGTACCAAAAAAACAGGTTCACGCTGTGTTAGGAGTAGCCCAGCAGCAGCACAAAGCGAAGAGTTCTCAGAGCGACCGTGATAGGCAGTGATGATCCCTGCCATCTCCCTCAGGAGGGCAGAGAGAGAAAGCGTTCGTCCGACATGGCTCGAATTAGAATAAAACATCCTACAGGTGGCTCCTCTAGGGCTCCTGTGAACTTTACTTTGCCTGTATCATACGCTTCCCTGGAGAACCGGTCCACAGGAATGTCTGCGGGAGGCAGTATGCATGCAGTTCAGCTCTAAAAAGGTAGACAGACAAAAAAAAAAGACAGGTGTGACGTCTTTGATGAGTCATTTTACACCTTTGCACAGTCTGGGATAAAGAGCCCGTACACTGTGAGCTGTCAATGTCTTAGGATGTTTAGATCAGACGATCAGCAAGCAGATGTGGCGGGACAGCAAGGACCCCGCGTAATTGCAATAACGTAATATATCATTGCTGTGCGCACAGAGCCAATATGTTCCTCAACTGATAATTAATCAGAAATTAATTAGAAAGTTATTAGCAAAATAGGCAAACGCTGTAGGATTTGTTGGCATGGACAATCTTAAATGTTTTTGTTATAGAAATTCTGTGCAGAGGGGTTTTAGTACTCCAACTTCAGCTTATTTATTTCAGTTGGCCCCAAAGGCAACATTCAGGTTTTTTATTTTATTTTATTTTATTTTATTTTATTTTATTTTATTTTAATTTTATTTTTATTTATTTTTTTAACGGAAAAAGCTTTTAATTGTTTGAGTTTTAGTTAACAGTAACAGCACTGGCCCAAACTCTGTTAAGCTTCAACTGGTGGACAGATTTACTTTTCCTGCAGTGCCATGATAAACTAATTTTTTAGAAATCATTTTTGTTGATGTTCTCCAGGCCTTGAGGCACCAAAACAGCCCCAAACCTTGATGGCCCCTGCTTTTCTTTTCTCCACACATAGCCGTGTGTGTTTTCCCAAACAACTCAACTGGTTTCAACTTTGGAATGTTTTGCCAGTAGCTCCGTGTAACATCCAGGTGCTTTTTTTTTTTTTTTGACTTCAAACAAGCAGAATGTTTTTCCGACATCAGTGGCTTCTTCCATGAATAGCTAATGTCTGAAACGGTGATTTACCTCCAATGTACCCCCCTTAGATTTTAGAGCTAATTTTATGACCAATAAATGCACAAAATCATACTTGTTTTCTTGCAAACATTTTAAAAGTGTGTTTCAGGGAATAAAACCCACAACCTTGGTGTTGCTCACACCAAACTCTACCAGTCGAGCAAAAAGAACATTTATTCATGAACTATTTACACTGATAAATAATCTACTTGCTCACAAATAAAATATGTCCAACCAGATGCTTTCAAAGACCCGTTAAGATCACTTTGGACGGCGTTGCTCTTTAATGTTTGCTTTTCTGCTTCCTGCTTTCTCCCAGATCACTTGTACTTTGAATGAGAGCAACACAAGCCGGGACGACCAGAAAGCTCTAATGTGTGACTCTGAGAGTAAACAATTTCATTTATTGATAAAAACTAAAACACCCCCGACCATGTTTCAAATGACTCCTGCAGACATCGAGAGATAAATCGGCCTCACTGCGCCTCTCACGATCCCACAGTTCCTAACCGTTTTCCTCTCTAACCCCTAAGGAATTTCTTTGGCTCAACTGCTTTGGCTCCGTCTCAAATCACACCTACGAATTCAAAATAGTGATGTTTCCTCATGTCTAATGGGTGAAGATTGAATTGGCCACACAAAGCGGTACAATGAAACATATCACACTATATCTGTGGTTCGGAGGAGATCTAACATATTCTAAATTACATTTACAGACTACTGGGAACAATGCGTGTATCACAAACCAAACCTCTTAGATAAAACCACAGCATGTACTGTGCACACAGCTTCTGAATGTGTACTAGCTGTATTATATCTGTTGCTGACACTATTATTTATTAGTTTTTGTATTAATGTTATTTATAGTATATCGTGTTTTTCCTATCAGGACATTGTAGACTTTAGGTTCTTAGTAGGATTCAAGATATCTGCTTTGCCTCTTGGTGTAAACCAAAAAACTGTTGTTTTAAATTGTAATAATATTGCACAATATACACTCACCTAAAGGATTATTAGGAACACCTGTTCAATTTCTCATTAATGCAATTATCTAATCAACCAATAACATGGCAGTTGCTTCAATGCATTTAGGGGTGTGGTCCTGGTCAAGACAATCTCCTGAACTCCAAACTGAATGTCAGAATGGGAAAGAAAGGTGATTTAAGCAATTTTGAGCGTGGCATGGTTGTTGGTGCCAGACGGGCCGGTCTGAGTATTTCACAATCTGCTCAGTTACTGGGATTTTCACGCACAACCTTAGGGTTTACAAAGAATGGTGTGAAAAGGGAAAAACATCCAGTCTGCGGCAGTCCTGGAGGGCGAAAATGCCTTGTTGATGCTAGAGGTCAAAGGAGAATGGGCCGACTGATTCAAGCTGATAGAAGAGCAACTTTGACTGAAATAACCACTCGTTACAACCGAGGTATGCAGCAAAGCATTTGTGAAGCCACAACACGCACAACCTTGAGGCGGATGGGCTACAACAGCAGAAGACCCCACCGGGTACCACTCATCTCCACTACAAATAGGAAAAAGAGGCTGCAATTTGCAAGAGCTCACCAAAATTGGACAGTTGAAGACTGGAAAAATGTTGCCTGGTCTGATGAGTCTCGATTTCTGTTGAGACATTCAGATGGTAGAGTCAGAATTTGGCGTAAACAGAATGAGAACATGGATCCATCATGCCTTGTTACCACTGTGCAGGCTGGTGGTGGTGGTGTAATGGTGTGGGGGATGTTTTCTTGGCACACTTTAGGCCCCTTAGTGCCAATTGGGCATCGTTTAAATGCCATGGCCTACCTGAGCATTGTTTCTGACCATGTCCATCCCTTTATGGCCACCATGTACCCATCCTCTGATGGCTACTTCCAGCAGGATAATGCACCATGTCACAAAGCTTGAATCATTTCAAATTGGTTTCTTGAACATGACAATGAGTTCACTACTAAAATGGCCCCCACAGTCACCAGATCTCAACCCAATAGAGCATCTTTGGGATGTGGTGGAACGGGAGCTTCGTGCCCTGGATGTGCATCCCCCAAATCTCCATCAACTGCAAGATGCTATAATATGAGCCAACATTTCTAAAGAATGCTTTCAGCACCTTGTTGAATCAATGCCACGTAGAATTAAGGCAGTTCTGAAGGCGAAAGGGGGTCAAACACAGTATTAGTATGGTGTTCCTAATAATCCTTTAGGTAAGTGTAATTGTTTTTACTGTTTTTGATCAAATAAATGCAGGCTTGGTGAGCAAAGAGACTTCTTTCAAAAACATTAAAAAATCTTACCGACCCCAAACTATATATATATATATACATATACATATACATATATATATATATATATATATATACATACATATATAATCATTCCAATATCACATTATCTGAGTAAACCATGAGCGATACACTCTTAAAAATAAAGGGATTTTCACAGTGATGGCATTGAAGAACCATTTTTTGGTTCCCCAAACAACATTAGCAGTTCTTAAAATAACCTTTTTTTTCTTGGTGAAAAATAATCTAAGAACCATTTTCCATTATAAAGAACATTTTGTGCAATGAAACGGTTCCATGGATGTTAAATGTTCATTATGGACCCATTGATGCCATAAAGAACCTTCATTTTTACAAGTGTAAAGTGTTACAAGACAGCATCTCCCAAAAAAAACCAATAACGCTCAGAGTAGCTGTTTTTGGATGTAACGTTTTATTGCAGAATTTACATATGTTCAGGGCAGGGGCCAGCATGTTTAATTCACAGTACTATTTTTTTCCCTCCCAAACTTTGGAATTTTGGTGGAATCGGTGTGAAAATATACGGCTTTATTTCCTAGTCACAGCACACACCTGAGCGTCCCCTTCAAGCATTTATCACAAAGATTCATTTTACTTCTTGGTAGCAGCTCAGATTAATGAATGGTACCGAGGAGCAAAACTCACCTCTTAAACCGTGACCTTCAAACACGCAGTTCCAGAGCAGCTTAACAAATGTATACACCGGCACCCTAGCTAGTGTCATGTAAGAGTCATTATTTATTTATTGAGATCACAGTTGCCACAGTTTACCAACCATTTTCTTTATTGCCTAAAGCACAAAAGCAGCCCCTGGTCACCCTTCACTTTCATTGTATGGAAAAAAGCAGCGTGAACACTCTGCTAAACATCTCCTTTTGCGTTCTACGGAAGAAAGAAAGTCAAGCGGCTTTGGAATGACAGAAGGTAAAATACAGGTCGCTAAAGAAGCACATACTCGCAAAGGCATTATTTATACCTCCTGTGGTAATATAAGCTACCGGCTCGATAAAGATGATGCAACGGCGGCCAATTCTTTGCAGACTCAAGTTTCAAGATGCTCCTTAATCAAGTTTATTAATAACATTGACCAAATATAGCTAGAGTAAAAAAAAACACACTCCATCCCACTTGTACTTCAGTTGAGAGGGAATAAAATGTGGACTGACTTTTTCCCTCTTTCTTTTGAAGAGAAGCTCTCTAGCTTGCACCTTTAAAAGCATTCGCTTTAACAAACCAGCCAGGAAGTGCGACACCGTCTGGTTTATGAGCACACATGGAGTCAGTACATCCTTGATTAAAGTCAGGATAATAAAAGTGAGGATTCTTATATTTCTCCTGTGACCGTTGGCAGATACAGTGAGGCATTTTATTTTAAAACACTGATGTGTCTCTAAACTCTCAAGGTGTTTTTGAAGGGATTTAGTGCATATTTCTATGCAAATCCAGACATTTTACACCAATATCTTCGCCGTAAATAATGTTAGCAGGTCTTGAATAATGCTGAAGGAGGTTTTATGCCTGGAAGTATTTGGAGGAGGGATCTACTACAGTTGGGTACATTAGGCTGAAAGCCAGGCCGGTCACTGCCATATTTGCTGACTGAAATTAACAGAGCCTTTTTGAGAATAAAGAGTCCATCACTTTAAGTTTCTCTGACAGGTTGATGTAAGGGCAACAGATATTGCACTCCATCTCCTCTATGAATTAAGTTTCCCTGTCTCAGGCCTGCCTCAGCGCCAGTTTTACCGTATGCTGCGGTAAGTGCCTGATCTGTCATCGTAATCATAATCAAGTAAATGAGAAAGATTTTCTCTTAATTGAGATTTTTTTTTTCTTAGAAATGAGACAAAAAAATAGCAGAAAAATTGTTGGGGAAATTCTTTAAATATGTTTCTTTCTACACGTTGTTACTCAATTTTAAAGCCCTTGTCAGTGAACAAATCAGGGGGCGTTTATGCGACACCGTTTTCATCTAAAAACTAAAAACAACGTTAACAAATGAAACTTTATTGTAAAGTGTTTGTGATTTGTTCACATTAGCCTGAAAACTACTTGATTAGTTACATTTCATGACAACACTGTTAATATTTTGCTATTTAGCATGCACAGAGACTTTTACGTAGAGACTTGAATCAATGAATTATATTTTTAACCTGATTCATTTTGTGAAGGGTCTAAAACTGATTCACTAAAGTGAATCCTTTTTCACATTGATTCGGCTACAAAGCTGCATCAAAGACTTTTTTGACTCTTGTTAATATGGGAGAAAGTGCAACATGCAATATGGCGGAATAAGTCCCGCCTTCTAAGTAAAAGAGCCAATCACCAACTGGGGAAGTTGCGTCACTGCAGCTGCCATTAGAAGCTCTGGTTGCCAGAGAAAAGTAGAAGTCAGTGTTCTGAGTTTTGTGCTCTTGCGTATATGACTGCACATGCTCATTGGCAGGTCCAGCCTGAAAAATTATTTTCAAAATATAGCCATATTTTCGACATAACTTGAGCATTTAAAAACAAAATTCATGAGACAGTTGTTGTCAGTTGTTTCAAATATAATAATGTAATCATACGCTTTGGAGAATTTGATGTTTCCCCATTCAAAGAGTAGGAGTTCTACTTGCATGACTGAAATAGCTGCACGAGAGGCGTTTCAAAGATGGCCGCCGAGTGAAATGACTTGCCTGAAAGGGACTTTGGCTGCATGCGCAATACAGTCTAACATTTAAATATTATGACACTACAGAAAAACACTAAGAAAGTCTGTAAAAATACAGCCCAAGCAGTGTTAATTTGAAGTCACTGGATATGAATATGGAAGACAGCAGCGAAGTTACTCAGTGGAGGGAAAGTGAGCTGTCTTCAAAATGCTGCCTTCGGAGGAACGCATTCCAAGGTAGGAAGGCATCAAGGCACGTCCAAATCCAATGTTAGCTTCACTTTCCTGTCTCCTGAGATACCTTCATCTGACGGATTTTTGAAGGCAGCATAGATGTATCCTTCGCTTCCTTTGATATCCCACAATCCTGTGCTTTCCATTCTGTGACAGTTGAGCTAAAAAACAAAGATGGCATCTGAAAGTTGCGGTTGGTGATCAGTTTGTGTGTAAATATACGTTTGCGACCAACGTTTTCCACTTCTGATGTCATCGCTAGCAAGAAATTACTATTGTAATTAAATATTTGCTTAATTCTCACCAAAGCTCTCTCTGTTTTGCTGTAGATTAATAAACCGTTACGCTGCCTATCAGTTTCGTGAGGTGCGTTTGTGCGCAAACACTGCCTACAAAGTCATTGCCTGATAAAGCAGCGAGACAACAAGTCAGCAGCCTAAGTTTTCGAAAGCAGGTATTACAGTGACAGCTCTACACAAGCAAAACTTGGAAAAAACTGTGCAAGAAAAACTTTCCTCTCTTTCTCCTCATCCTTGTCTGCATCTCGCTTATCACATGCGCGCACAAATTTGCTGGTTTCCATGGCACATCACCTTATAAATAAACAAGTGCTGACTTCAGTATGACGTGCTACGTGCCATCTTTGTTATTGTTCCTTTGTGCATGGGTTGAGGATCGTAACCTGTTCACACTTGAATCTGATACTGGCCACATTTAAAAAAAATCGGATCTGAGCAATAAATCAGAATTGAGGCTTGCACTGTGAACTGAGCCTTATAGAATCACACCCCATCTTCCCTACCAAAAATGAACCATGGTTTTATTATAGTAAAAGTGTAGTAACCATGTTTTTTTTGTGTGTGTGGATTGATTACCATTTGTATAACCACAGTTTTACCACATATACCATGGTAAACTAGGGTTGAAATAGAAATAAAGTTGAAAAAGTATGAAAGCAAGGCAGTTTTGGGAAAGCTTCCCTGGCAAGTTTTTCTTTTTCTTGAACAGGTGTGTATGTGTGGTGAAGAAAAGCAGTGCATTATGGAGCATTCTGAACACTGTTCTCAATCTGTGTCACACACGGACAAAATGCCCAACCTGATTCTGCCCCATCATCCTTGCCATATAAGTTGGGGTTTGGGTGAGTTTTGCCAGTTTTAAAAACGGCAAAGCATTTTAACGTTGACACCAGGTTCTGTAATGCTTTCCAATAACTCAATTATTTCTGCAAGTACGTAACCAGTTTGCTTACAGATTGTCCGCATATTGAATCAATTATGATTTATGCTTGATTTCTGTTTTTTAACGGCAGGCTTGTGTTGTGAAACAAACATTCAAGGGAGACCCCATGCCGAAGTGTCTTGCTGTCAGCTAAACTGAAATAGCCCATGCCCAGGAGACAGAGCAGGTAGACAGTGGAAGCATGTGGTGATCAAGGCAGACAGGGTCAGCGGGAAGCAGAGGAACAGGTCTGCCATGTCACTGACTAAAGTGCTTGCTTGGCAGTGGGAGAAATATAAATGAAGCATTGGCCAAACAAATGCCACTCAGTATATATAGATCGGCACACAAACACACCGACAAATGAGGCAAAATAAGATGCCCTTGCTAACTTGAACGTGCCTTCGAACACACTTTATTGCAAATTTGTACTTACCTTCTTGAGACATTGTTACATCTGGCGCCACCGCTGTGCATGTCAGACTTTGCATTTGATTATCTACAATTTGATTTGCTCAGGGAAATCCACACTGTGAACATATTTGTATTCCTTAATAAGGATAGTGTACCTTTAATTGTATTATTCCTTTTTATATATAACTTTTTTTTTGTTTAAAAAAAACAACAACATTTAAATAATTAAGAGGGGGAGGGGGGAGGGGGGTGGGGGTGGGGGGGAGGGGGGCGGTGTATCACGGTCTGATCCGATCAAAAAATCAGAAAAGTACATCTTGTTTGGGAAGAAAGGAAATACACTGTAAAAAATAAAATGCCATTTTTACGGTAAAATACCGGCAGCTGTGGTTGCCAGAACTTTACCGTCAAAAATATGGTACAGACGTTATTGGTTTTACAGAGTTAACTTAAAATTTACAGTAATAAACCGTATTTCATTATCTGATATAATGTTAATTTACCAACCTATTTATGTATTAATATCTGTTTTGTACCATTGTAATACACTGACAAACAACAATCATCACAGCAGTGATGAGAGTCACATGAAAAATCAAAGCTCATCACAAGCAGCTTTACTACAAGAAAGTTAGTACTAATATAAAGAAGCTGCACAGTATTATTCGCACAAACACTAAACCGCATCATGGTAACACATGAAATTTTAAAAATGCAATAAACATTCATTTAACAACATTAAATGTAACATAAAACCCTAATGTACATAACTGATAAGAAAAGAACTAAGAAAACTAAGAAGAAACAGTCATTTAAAAAAAAAATACATCAAATGTGAAGTGTCACGCAGGGAAGTGTGGGAATGTCAATTTACAGTTTTTCACTGTAAATTATACAATGAGTTGTTCTTTTTCACTTTCAAAAACTGTAAATTTAACGGTATTTTACAGTAAAATTACATTAAATGTACCGTTAGATCTATCACAGTTATTTTGTCACATGCCTGTCTTGTGTTGCACATGGATGTTTGTTATGTTGTGCCATGTGCTGTTTTGATTGTTGATCCCTCCCCCTCGTTATCTGATTAGTGTTTGAGTTGTTCCACCTGTCCCCTCTTGATTTGTTCCCTTTTTAAGTCTCCTCTTGTTTGCAGTCTTTGTTGGTTCATTGTCAGATGTTTCCTGGTTTGGTCTGCGTGTTTTTAGTCGGTGTTTGTTTTGCGTATTCAGTTTTTGTTCTGCGTATTCAGTTTTTGTTCATGTTTCTTCGATTATGTTTTTTCCCCCTTGTGGGTTTTTGCTTTGTGTTTTGTTTTCTTTTGTTAAATAAATCCTTATGCTGCATTTGAGTTCTCTCTCCCCTTTTGTATCGTGACATATTTACCGTATATAGTAAGGAAACTTTCTGTTAACCAATTAACAGTTTTTCACTGTAACATTTTTACAGTCTTTTACCGTTAGAATCACGATCATTTTTTACAGTGTATAGTTATTTATTGGATGAAAAATTATAAAATGTTATTATTTTTTTATGAAAAAGTACATCAACAATTTAAAACCGTGTAAATAAAGGGAAATTGCATAGAACTATAAGCTGATGCAACTTTAGTTATTTAATGTGTAATTGTTATAATGATGACAGATTTTAAGTCATGGCAACTTGACATTTTAAGTTGAGTCAAGAATCTAAAGTCAGACTAATTAAGTAAATACACTCAGCTCATAAAAAGCCATGCAAACTGTTCTTTTCATTTTCCTTTAAATTTACAAAGACCTCATTTTTAACAGCACACAAGCCTCTTCATAAAAGCTAATGCATCTGGCAGGTATCATCACGTTTTTTTCCCCCCTTCTTTTTTTTTCCAAACAGAGCAATGGGGAATTTGACTGGAGACATTAAGG